>NW_006922334.1:57036-60763 GCF_000298275.1 Orycteropus afer afer
TTTTTTTTTTTTTTTAAAGAAGGCGATTTAGAATAGCCATGTTTTTGTTTCAGAGGAACACAAAGGAGAGAAGCAATACAGCTGACCCTGTATCTAGATTTCTCTGCTGGGGATTCTTAAAGAACAGCTGTGGAGCAGGGCACTACAAGTATTGGCTTATCATAGGTGCTGGGGTGTCATTACAACTCGGGTCTAGTCTTGCAGGTGAGGAAATCCTTTTCTGGGTAAATAAAAGGACAGGGTGTCTAAGTGGCCTTCTTTGCATTATCCCAGAAAGTTCCTCTGCATCATGAAAAAGGGAAAGTGAGAGAAAGCGGGGTTCCGGTGACCAAACTGGGGTCAGTTTGAGAAGCCTGTAAGGACTAAGGACATCAAAACTAGCAATGCCTCAGTATATAGATTATAATGCATTGTGCATGACAAAAATACAGTGATTCTCTGTCCAGGCCTTGGGATGGAGTGGGTTAGCAGGTCACCCCACGAGTGCTCTGGAGCCACCTCTTTACCTACTGTGCCTCAAGAAAAGCCACTCACAGTGAAGATGTCTGGGTGGAAGGTGTACTCTCCCTGGGTACTTCCAGTCCTGAGGTCTTTCCAAGTAGTCAGTGCCAACTCAGGTCAGGGAGTTGCTGCCTGTGTCAGGGAGAGAGCCTGACCAGAAGGCTTCAGGTGGACAAGTGTCAACACCTTCCTTGAAGTGCCTGCTTCCGTTTATTTGTCTGTTGCTAATTCTGAAGGCTTCTTTCACATGGGAAAAGTTTTGGACTGAGGTTTAGAAGCCACCCCCACCCTAGGCTGGAATCACACCTGTAATTAATCACCTACAGTGATAAGGGCTGTCTGAAAGGCTGGGGATTTGGAAACAGAAGGAGAATGGACCTAGTATCAGAAAATCTACGTCCATGTCCCCACTTGTTACCTCTGTGACCTCCCCCTTTTTTCACTGGCAAAGACATGATCATAATACTTGCTCTTCTTACCTCCTGAAGTCCATATAAAAATAAAAATACAATAATGTAAATAAAAGGACTTGGACATCCAGGGTGCTACTATTATTATTTTTAGGAGCCCTGGGGGTACAGTCAATCAAAGGGAGAAAGATGTAGCAGTGGGTTTCCCCAAAGATTACAGTCTTACACAAAAATGACCAGAATTACTGGTCGGATGGATTCTGGTGGGACCCCCAAGCCTATGGCCCCGGAATACCCTTTAGGCCTGGGATTTTACTCACTCCCAAAGATCCGCTCTCAGTCCAACAGTAGAAAGACTTACATGCAGAACACCCAACCCAGGGCCATGCACCCACCCACCCTAGGGAAATGCACCCCTTAGAGCAATTGGCCACAGGGCACTGAGGGGCAGCAGTCACATGGAGGGAAAGCTACACAGACAGGACTGCATAGTTAAGAAGGGCATGGGGTGCGGGGAGAGGGGGGGTTGGTCACAGGGATGGGAGGGGAGGGGAGGAGAGTGTGTTATCGTCCAGGATGGTAATCGGGGAGTGAAATCAAATGTATACAAACTGCTGAATGTAAAATAAATTTTGTACTGTCAATCTGCACCCAAGACGCAATTAAAAAAAAGAAAAAAACAAAAACAAGATTACAGTCTTGGAAGCCCTATGGCTGTCCTATAGGCTTCCTATGAGTCAGAACTGACTTAAATGTGATTATTTCTTTTATTATTTTGTCAACCCGCTCATAGGAAAGCCTGCCTAAGGCTCATTTCCCCTTTTCACTGTTGTTGTTGTTATGTGCCATCGAGTTGGACCCGACTCATAGTGACCCCCTCCTTTGGTTTCCGAGGCAGTATCACTAGGAAAGTAGATTGCCCAAGTTCTGAATCCTTTAATTAAGTAAAAAATTTAGACTATGTTATTGATCTTCTTTAATCCCTTCACTGCCCAATCCCATTCCTTTCCCACCACCCCCAGACTCCCACTATCATGCATGCACCCTCACCCAGGCACCAATCCCAATCTACCCAATCGACCAACCTCATCCACCTCATCCACTCACTTTATTTATTCATAAGGGGCCATTTATTTTGTGTTTTCCAAGCTCAGCTGAAATACCTTTCCCCTCCCTCCATCCCTGGAGATCCCAAGCTACCTGACATTGAGGCACAGGTGGGACGGTGAGTGGGGGGACCGGACATCTGCAGGGGGATTTGCTCTGTGCTTAAAAGTTGGTAGTTTCACGCACACAAGAATGACCAGGAGACATCTATTTATTTACTATATTTATTTAAATGTGGTATGAAATCACTTTATTGGAACAAATGTGGATGTGGGAGAAAAAAGAAAGAGAAATGAACTCATTGTAACTGCAGCATGCTTCTGTTGCATCAGGGACCACCAAAGTCACCCGGGACCATGTATGCTTAGCTAAGTCTCAGTTCTCCTTGTCACTGTCACTCACGGTGAAATTGGGGAAATTGTAGTCGTCCATGCCACCACCCGAGGCCCTCAGCTTCCGCAGGTTGTTCACGTGGTAACCCAACTCATTGATGATTCTTTCTTGCTCTAACAGAAAGTGGCGCTCCAGGAAGTGGCACAGCTGAGAGTCACCCATTTCCATGGCCATCTCGTGTATATCCAGGAGGCTTCGGTTGATGGTCTGCTCCAGGTGGAAGGCATACTCCATGGCGTTCAGCCCAGTGCCCCAGGTGTCCACCTCCGGCTTACTGATGTCTTGGAGCTGGATGCGGCCCCTGCGCTGGTTCTGCAGCCTCAGCAGCATCTCTGCGTGCTCTTGCTCCTCGCGCCAGTGACCCAGAAAGTAGGTGGAGAAATTCTTCAGGGCCACGTCTTCACGGTCAAAATAGTAGGCCATGGAAAGGTACACGTAGGAGGCGCCGAGTTCCAGGTTGATTTGCTGGTTGATGGCAGCCTCAAACTCCTGCTCGTTGCCGGGGTGCACTTGCGAGGGCATGGTTCCCATGGTGGTGGTCCTGAGCCAAACGATTTCTCTAGGCAGGCAGGTGGGCGGGCAGGCAGTCGGGCAGGTGGGCAGGCAGGCAGTGGTCTTCTGTCCCGGGGTTCAGACTGAGATGGTAGCACCCTGACGAAAACAACTGTCACCAACGGGCCGGCTGTGGTGCAGATTGCGAGGGTTTTTAATGAGGGCATTGGTAACCCGGATGTCAGATTCTTTATGGGGGGCGGGCCTAGAAGGAGGAAGGAGGCTTGCTGAGAAGGCAGATCTTAATGGCCCTTGAGGTGTAACCTAATTGAGGGGGGCGACGTGGTGTCTGTTTGTTGAGCAAATGGAGACTTTGTTTTGATAATATCACTACAGAGAGACAATTGTAGTAATTCGTATACCATGAACTTTACCCTTTGAAAATGAACATTTCAGTGTATTTTACTATCGTCATGGAATTCTGCAACCATCACAACTATCTAATTTCAAAATGTTTTCATCAACCCAAAGAGAAACTTAGTACCCATTAGCACAGCATTCCTGGTGGCTCAAAGGGTAGGCACTTTGCTGTTAATTGAAAGGTTGGCAGTTTGAACCCACCCGGTGGCTCCCCAGGCTTAGCCATGTGCTTCTGTAGTGATTAGAGCCAAGAAAACCCAATGTATCAGTTCCACTCTGTAACACATGGTGTCAGCATAAGTCAGAATCCACTTGACTGCTACTAACAACAGCAACTCCTTAGCAGTCATTCCCCTAACCTGCCTACATCTGGCCTCTGGCCACTAGTAATTGACTCTCTAAAG
>NW_006922334.1:61733-73806 GCF_000298275.1 Orycteropus afer afer
CGGAAGGAAGGTTGGGCAATCCTACTTCCGTAGTGATACTGCCTCGGAAACCCAAGGAGGGGTCGCTATGAGTCGGGGCCGACTCGAGGGCACATAACAACAACAACAACAACAACCTCAACAAGGGCATAATCAAATCCCACAGGAATTGATTTAATAAGATAAATACAGGCTAATGAGAGATACCACCACTCATCTGTTGGTTTGTCAGACTGCAGTGGCTTACATGTTGCAGAGGCTGGAGCCTATGCCAGTAGTATTTCAAATACCACCATGGCCATCCATGGTGAACAGGTTTCAGCACAGCTTGCAGACCAAGACAAACTATGAGGAAGGAAGGGACCAACCACTTTCCCAAGAACTGGCCAGTAAAAACCTTATGAAGAGCAGTGAAACACTGCTATTTACTGTCATTAGGTTACTTAGTGCTGCTCTAATGGAAAATACCACAAATGGGTGACTTTAACAAACCGAGGTTTATTCTCTTACTCTTTAGGAGGCTGGAAGTCTGAGTTCAGAGTGCCAGCTCTAGGGACTAGGTGAAAAGCCCTTTGACCTTGGGCTTCAGCTCTGCCTCTTGCTCCCGGCCCACTGGAACTAGAGGTGTCTCTTCACTCAGGAAGCTGCTGGCTACTGAGGTTAACAAGCCTGAGATCAACAACGAAATGGCACAGACCCAGTATTACCGAACAACACAGCTAGCCACTAGTTCAAATCAAGAGACATTTCCAAGATCAGCAGAAAACATAACAGGCTGCCAAATGAAGACTCAGCTACATGCAGCATCCAAGTGTGCCAAAAAGCTGTACAGACTTGCCTCAAAATGTTTTGCATACTGGAAGCAGACAACATACCTAAGGCAGCTACGCAGCTGCTCCAGTAGCTTCCACTATGGAGCTGATTACCAGTCTCATCATGGGGAATAACTACATCCAGCTTTCCAGCCACTTATAACCATTCCCAGCCAAGTTGACACACAACGTTAACTACCACAATTCCACCCCTTGTCAACTTGGCACCTGTACAGATCTTCATTGGGTGGCACCTGTACAGATCTCCTTCACTGGGTGAAGCTCCAAGAGCTAAATGTAGAACAGAGCATTCAACAAGTTCAAGTTGAAGCTGAAAACAATTAAACCAAGACTATGAGAGCCAAAATATGATCTTGATTATATCCCACCTGAATTTAGAGACCATCTGAACAATAGATTTGCTGCACTGAACATCAATGACAGAAAACCAGATGAATTGTGGGATGACATCAAGGACATCATCCAAGAAAAAAGCAAAAAGTCATTCAAAAGACAGGAAAGGGAGAAAAGACCAAAATGGATGTCAGAAGAGAATCTGAAACTTGCTCTTGCTAAAGCAAATGAAAGAAATGACAAGATAAAAGAGCTGAACAGAAGATTTCTAAGAGCAGCTTAGGAAGGCAATGTAAATTATAATAATGGAATGTGCAAAATTCAAGCCTGGAGTTGCAATTAAAAAATTATCTGGCCAAAATATTGAATGATACAGGAAGGATCAAAAGAAGATGGAAGGAATACACAGAAACTGCACAAGAAAGAATTGGTCAGCATTCAGTCATTTCAGGAGGTGGTGTATGATCAAGAACTAATGGCATTGAAGGAAGAAGTCAAAGCTGTAGTGAAGGAATTGGCAAAAAAAAAAAAGGCTCCAACAATTGATGGAATACCCACTGAGATGTTTCAACAAATGGATGCTGCACTGGATGCACTCACTCGTCTATGCCAAGAAAGATAGATGACAGCTATCTGTCCAACTGACTGGAAGAGATCCATATTTGTATCCATTCCAAAGAAAGGTGATCCACCAGAATGTGGAAATTATTGAACAATTTCATTAACATTGCATACAAGTAAAACCTTGCTGAAGATAATTCAAAAATGGTTGCAGCAGTATATTGACAGGGAACTTCCAGAAATGCAAGCTGGATTCATAAGAGAACAGGTAATGAGATATGTCATTGCTGATGTCAGATGGATCTTGGCTGAAAGCAAAGAATACCAGAAAGATGTTTAACCGAAATGAACTCACTGCCATTGAGAAGGATCTGACTCATGG
Source organism: Orycteropus afer afer (assembly GCF_000298275.1). Taxonomy (NCBI): domain Eukaryota; kingdom Metazoa; phylum Chordata; class Mammalia; order Tubulidentata; family Orycteropodidae; genus Orycteropus; species Orycteropus afer. The sequence continues at coordinate 63,822 of NW_006922334.1, forward strand.
GGACCCCTGCTTGGGTTTCCGAGGTGGTATCACTGCAGAAGATTGCCCAACCATCCTTCTGAGGAATGGCTGGTGATTTGAACTGCCAGCCTTCTGGTTAGCAGTCAAATGCCTTAGGCACTATGTAACCAGAGCTCCTAGAAAGATGTTTACTTGTGTTTTATTGACTATACAAAAGCATTAGACTGTGAGGCTCATAACAATTTATGAATAATATTGAGAAGAATGGGAATTCCAGAATACTTAATTGTGCTCATCAGGAACCTGTACACAGATCAGGAGGCTTTCATATGAACAGAAAAAGGGAATACTGCATGATTTAAAATCAGCAAGGGAGTATGTCAGCATTGTATCCTTTCACCATACTTATTTAACTGTATGCTGAGCAAATAATCCAAGAAACGTGACTATATGAAATGTGGCATCAGGATTGGAGGAAAACTCACTAGCATCTGTGATATGCAGATGACACAACCTTACTCACTGGAAGTGAAGATGGCTTGAAGCACTTACTGATGGAAATTAAAGACTACAGTCTGCAGTACTGATTACACCTCAACATAAAGAAAATGAACATCCTCACACTGGACCAATAAGTAGCATCACAATAAATGGAGAAAAGATTGAAGTTGTCAATGATTCCATATTACTTGGTTCTACAATCAATACCAATGGAAACAGCAGCCAAGAAATCAGAGGAAGAATTGCAACTGGCAAATCTGCTGCAAAAGACCTCCTTAAAGTGCTGAAGAGCAAAGATGCCACCTTGAAAACTAAGGTGTGCCTAACCTAAGCCATGGCATTTTCAATCGCCTCCTATGCATGTGAAAGCTGAACAAAGATCAAAGAAGACTTGATGCCTTTCAATTGTGGTGTTGGTGAAGAATTCTGAAAGGACCATGGACTGTCAAAACCAGAAAAACCAAACTCAGTGCTGTGGAGTCGATCCCGTCTCACAGCGACCCCTCATTGAGTTTCCGAGGCAGTATCTCCATGCAAGTAGATTGCCCAGTCTTCCTTCCGAACAGTGGCTGGTGCATTTGAACTGACAATCTTCTGATTAGCAGTCAAATGCCCTGGGAACTATGCCACCAGAGCTCCCAGAAGAGCAAACAAACCTGTGCTGGAAGAAGTACAGCTGGAATGCTCCTTAGAAGCAAGAATGGCCAGACTTTGTCCCACCTACTTTGGTCATGTCAGAAGGGACGAGTCCCTGGAGAAGGATATCATGCTTGGTAAAGTGGAGGATCAGAGAAAAAGTCGACGGCCTTCAAGGAGATGGATTGACACAGTTGATGCAACGACGTGCTCAAGCTCAGCAGCGATTGTGAGGATGGCGCAGGACTGGGCAGTGTTTCCTTCTGTTGGACACAAGGTCGCTATGAGTTGGAATAGACATTATGGCGCCTAACAACAACAACGATCTTTATGGAAGCGCACTGCCACATCTTCCTCCTGAGGAGTGGCTGGTGCGTACAATCCACTAACCTTTTGTTTAGCACCTTAGTGCTTAATCCCTGTTCCAACAGGGTTACTATTTAATGAGACACCTCTTAATCCTCTGCTCCTTGGCAGCAAAGTATATTCATCCTCAATGGCAAATAGGCAGAAGTAGATTTTTCTTTGCATGCTATCTCTTCTTAAAATAGCATCAATCTTTTTTTTTTTTTTTATTAGGCCTGCTCTTTTATGGAGAACTCTAGGCATAACAGTCATGCTTGGGTAAGTTTGTCACAGTAACAATCCAACTCCAAAATCTCAATGGCTGAAGAGAGATATTTATTTCTTGCTCACATCAAATTCTGAAGCAGGTGAAGTGACTCTACACCACTGATGAATTTACAGATACAGATGCAATATCATTTCTTCAATCCCACCATTGCAGCATGTGTCTCTTCCAACTGCACAGAAGGGAGGGAGGAGGCATGAGGGCCTCCCACTTGCTCCTAATAGCCTTGAAGCAGACGTCATAGTCATGTCAGCCCATTTCAACTTTATAGGAAGCTGAGAGAGAAAACAAGAAAACATGTAATATTCCATGAGCAATCAAATCTCTGCTGTGCATGTTTTATCCATTTCTGCTAGTTGTTAAGAATATTATTAGAACTTACATTATTGACCACCATTATTTATTTATTTTTTAAAGTGTACTTATAAAAAGGCTTCTTTTTGAGGGAAAAAAAAAACACTTTGCAAGGGTATATTTTGTGTGGAAGCATGCTATTTTTGTTTTCTAGTGCTGCTATAACAGAAATAACCACAAGTGGGGAGCTTTAAAAAACAGAAATTTATTTTCTCACACTTCTGGAAGCAAAAAGTCCAAATCCAGGTCATTGCTGTGTTGATTTCTTCTGGATTGTTCCTTGTTTCCTTGAGAATCCTCACGTGATATCTGTCTTCTCTAGGATGTGCTTACTTCTCTGCCCCATCTGCTCTTTTTCTTTTTTGAAATATTTTTTAAACTTTTTCTTGTGCTTTGGGTGGAATTTCACAAAGCAGATTCATTTTACATTCAACAGTTCACATGCATTTTGTTTTGTGACACTGGTTACATTCCCCGCAGTGTAATAGCTTTCTTTCCACTTCCTCTCTGTGGTTACCCTTTCTTTGCCTATGCATTCTTGTTTCTCTGCCTTCCTCCCTGTGTCTTTGCCTATGCATTCTTGTTTCTCTGCCTTCCTCCCTGTGCAAATGCTCCCCTTCTGATCTCCCCTGGTTATCTGTTTGAAAGAGTGCATCTCCCTGATGTAGGTGTTCAGCTTGTATGCCTATCTCTTGTTTGGCTGAGATTTAAGCCACAGGAGTAAGTTCAATTCTAGGCCCGAAGGGTGACTCGGGTCCATACTGTCCGGAGTTTCACCAGTCTCTATCAGACCAGTAAGCCTGGTCTGTTTTATGATTTTGAGTTTTGTTTCACATTTCCTCCCACTCTATCTAGTATCTCCAATTTTGATTCCTTTCTGAGTGGTTGCCATAGGTAGTTGGGCACCCTCTAGTTCTCCTGATGTCAGGGCTGAGGTTCTCATGGTCCATGACTTCTTTGGACTAACTGTTTCGATGTGTCTTTGATTTTCTTCAGTCTGCTTTGCACGAGGAGAGACCAATAGTTAGATGACTGCTCACAATCTTTTAAGACCCTAGTCACTACTCCCAGAAGTAATATGGATAACAACATTTTTGTACACTATATTGTGCTAATTAAACTTGATGTTCCCCATGACCATGGTTCCTAGCTTGCAGGCCCAGCAACCCACTCCCTCAAAGTGCTTAGTTGTACCTAAGGAGTTATCCTAACATTGTCCCCTGTTAGATTTACATGGCATATGGATATTTTTATAGCACATACAAGTACATATGTACAAATATTGTCTGTCAAACCTGTGGATGTCTTTGGTATATTCCCATTTGCTTATGCATACCTGACATTCTGCCTATGATTAATGTTTGCTGTTCCTGATAGTGCAATATTACGTATGCAATAGTATTTGCCTTTATGGTCTGTAACTCTTGTGCAGCTCTCTATGTCATCCTTTTCCTTAGTAATATTGTGCTAGTCCATGCTTTTCTTATGTTGCTCTTTTTATAACTGAGATGAGGTCAGGTTGAAGAAACATCATACACTGATAGGATTATTAACATAACAAAGAAACATTAACATAACAAAAAATCCTATTCCCAAAAGGTACTACATCCAAGAAGTCTAGGGGTTAGCATTCCAACACATCTTTTTTGGAGGACACAATTCAATCCATAACAGATGTGCTGAAGGTGGGATACTGGATTTCCAGGATGTTGGGCAGATTTTTCCTCCTTCCACTTATAAGTTTTGCCCTTGGGACACTCTCCCTCTGAATCCAGCCACCATGCCGTGAGAAGCAAAAAACACATGAAGTGGCAACATGGAGGGGAACAGAGGCCGAGCTCCCAGACAACAGCCAACACCAACTGCCAGGCAAGTTCAGTGAGACAGTTTGGGTATTCTAGATGACTACAGAAAAAGCTCACCAGAAAAAGCTCCTCAGAAGGAAGGCTGGGCAATCTCCTTTCACAGAGATAGCGCCTCAGAACCCAAGGATGGGTTGCTATGACTCAGATCAGACTCAACAGCGGTGCATACAGAAATAGCAGAATAATCACCAAGCTAAACCTAGTCAACCCACTGAATCATGAAAAACTAAAATGATTGTTGCTTTAAACCACATTGCTTTTCGTATGGTTTGTTATGCAGCAAATGAAAACTGAAACACAGGGTCAGAAAGTATTACAAGTAGAGTGGATCCACAGAGGCAGGAAAAGGGCCAAGGAGGCTGAGAAATGCCTTCACAGAGTGACATTTGAGCAGCTGAATAGAAATTCCCCCAAGCAGAACTTGAAGAGAAGGGCTTGCTAGTTGGTAATGACCCCACATTAGGAAAAGCACCAAACCACAACTAAATCTGCTGCCATCAAGTCAACTGTGACCCAGCAACCTTATAGTCAGAATAGGACTGCCTTGTAGCATTTCCAAGGCTGTAAATCTCTATGGAATCAGACTGCCATATCTTTTTTCCCATGGAGCAGCTGGCAGATTCGAACTGCCTACGTTTGGTTAGCAGTCAAGCACTTTAACCACTGTGTCACCCCCGATCCTTGAGGGAAAGCACAGAGATGTGAAATTATATGGTGTGTACAGAGAACTATGAACAGTTTGTAATGGATGACTTGTGAATGTAAGGATGGAGGAGGTACAAGAATCTTGAGAGAAAACTGAAAATCCAAGAGCCTCATCCTGGGATTCATAATTTACCCAATGGGGTCCTTGGAATTTTTTAAAGCATCTAGACACCTACTGCCATTGAGTCAATTCTGACTCATGGCAATACCATGTATTACCGAGTAGAATTGCTCCATAGAGTTCTTAGTTGTAATCTTAACACAGGAGTCCTAGTAACACAGTGGTTAAAATGCTTGACTGCTAAATAGGAGGTCAGTGATTCAAATCCATCAAATCTTCTAACATAATAGCCAATATTTCCAAAATACAGTAAAAATTCCACTTATCATTCCAAGAACCAGAGACATCACAACACTATTGAGAAATAGCAATCCACTGATGTCTACCCTTCAACACATTAGATGTTGGAATTGTCCGACAAAGGTTTTAATGTCACCATCACAAAAAGAATTCAACAATTTCAAATGCTCTTGAAACAAATGAAAAAAAGGAAATAATTAAAACTACTTGAAAAAATAAGTGGAAATTATAGAACATAAAAATACCATAAATGAGAAATTCACTGATGTCTCAATAGTACAGTGAAATAACAGAAGACTGAATCGTTGAACTTGAAAACAGAGGATTAAAGTATACCCAAAATGAACAACAGAGAGCAAAGAGCCTGGAAGGACAAAATGAGCAAAGTGTCAGAGATCTGAGGGACTGCAAGAAAATATTCTGAATTTATATAATCAGAGTCCCCAAAAAAAAAGGGGAAAAAGAGGGAAGCTGACAGAGTACTGACAAATTGTTGTTTGTTGCCATTGAATTGATGGCAACCCTGGAAACTTCCCAGATGTGTCAGAAAGAACACACAGATTCAAGAAACTGAGTGTGTGTGACCCACGAGTAGAATAAACCCTAAGAAATCCACAACAGTATATATCATAATTAAACTTCTGAAACAAACAACAGATCTTATAAGCTGGCAGGGGAAAATGACTTATTATGTATGGGGAGGCACCAATAAGAATGAATGTTCATTTCTCATCTGATACTGTGGAAGCCAGAAGGAGGTGTCACACTATTTTTTTCAAGTGCTCAGGAAACAAAACAAAACAACAAGAAAAAAAAAAAAAACTTTCACTTGTGAATTCTATATCCTGTGAACTATGCTTCTGTAATAAAGGAGGACCAATAAGCATCTGACTAGAGCACTGGCAGTTCAAACCTAGCAGCCACTCTTTATCTCTCATAAATATTTACTGCCCTGCAAATCCAATGGAGGTTTCAATGAGTCAAAATGGATTCAATGGCAGTTCTGTTTAGTGCAACAGTCCCCCTCCTGAGAATTTATCCAAAGGAAAAAATGCAATAAAAGGAAAGAGCTAAATGCATAAATATGTTCATTGTGACATTCACAATCTTATTAAAAACGGGAAGAACCTAGATGTCTATCAATGCAGTGCTGCAGTATTTGGAAAGAAAAGCATGGTCTGGAGCACTGACAAGAGGAAAGCAGTGGGACAGGAGAAGTAAGAAGAGGAACAAGAGAGGTAGAATGTGTTGAGCTAGTATGGACAGTAGTAGCATAAACTGCAAATTCCAGATCCTGTTGTAAGGCTGTGGGAGGCCACCATACAGCCCTTTAAATGGTAGCAGAATGTCAGAGCTACAAAAGGAAATGTTTTATTTTATTTTTATTTTTTTTTACCAAGAGCCACTGAAAAGAAGGCTGTAATTACAGAGTTGGGGAAAAAACTAAGATCCTTACCTACAGAGATACCTTTCTTATTGTGTGGCTGGAGACTTATTTCCAGAGCCACTGCAGACTACTACGCTCCCAGCCCCTCACTAACTCTGGGGTCACTACTATGGAGGGCCTTTCTTTTCCTTCCTCTGCACTGTCCTTTCTCCCAAAGTCCAGAGACGCAAAAGAGACTGTTTATAGAAATTCAAATATGCACAGTTCCTGACCTGCTTGCTTACAGAAGAGCTCATGTGAGAAACTGAAATTCTGTGGGATTTTGATTATCATTTTCTGAATCACAAAGGAATAAACTTAAGAAGGTGACTAACTTTCAAATACGAAGCAGCTTCTGACACTCGACTGAACGCTGCTTCCTCAAAGGATGCAATTTCACTCAACTGTCTTGAGATTCAGATAGAGTCGTGCAGAAGGAGGCCAAGAATATGCTGGTCACAAAACCTGTTGAACTTGTCACTTGCTTGAAAAGGCATATAAAAGGAAGAAGAATATTGCAAGAATCAAAAGCAGTAACAAATGGATGCTAACAAAATATAACATCTAACAGTATTCCAGTACCTACACTTAAGAGTATCTGTTCCAAAAAAAGGTGATCCCACAGAATATGGAAATTATTGAACAATATTATTAATACCACATGCAAGTAAAGTGTTCTAAAAACTCAATTCACTGCCATTGAGTCGGATCCGATTCATAGCGACCCCTCCTTGAGTTTCTGAGGCGATATCACTACGGAAGTAAATTTCCCAATCTTCCTTCCGAGGAGTGGCTGGTGGGTTTGCACTACCAGCCTTTGGGTTAGCATTCAAATGCCTTAGGCACTACACCGCTAGATAATTAAAAAACAGTTGCAGCAGTATATTAATAGAGAGCTTTCAGAAATGCAAACTGGATTCAGAAGAGGACATGGAATGAGGGATATCATTGCTAATGTCAAATGGATCTTAGCTGAAAGCAAAGAATACCAGAAAGAGGTTTACTTATGTTTTGTTAACTATGCAAAAGTATTTGATCGTATGGATCATAACAAATTATAGATAACGTTGAGAAGAATGGGAATTCCAGAATATTTTATTTCACTCATGAGGAACCTGTACATAGATGAGGACGCTGTCGTTTGAGCAGAACAAAGGGCTACCATATAGTTTAAAATCAGGAACAGAGTGCATCACGGTTGTGTCCTTTCACCATACTTACTCAATTTGTATGCTGAGCAAATAATCTGAGAAGCTGGATTATATGAAGAAGAACGTGGCATCAGGATTGGAGGAAGACTCATTAACTACTTTCCATATCCAGATGACACAACTTTCCTTGCTGAAAGGGAGGATTACTTGAAGCAATTACTGATGAAGATTAAAGACTACAGTCTGCAGTATAGATTACACCTCAATATAAAGAAAAGAAAAATCCTCACAACTGGTCCAATAATCAGCTTCACGATGGATGGAGAAAAGACTGAAGCTGTCAAGGACTGCATATTACTTGGTTCTACAATCAACACCAATGGAAGCAGCGGTCAAGACATCAGACAACGTATTACATTGGGCAAACCTGTTGCAAAAGATCTCTTTCAAGTGCTGAAGAGCAAAGATATCTCCTTGAAGTCTAAGATGCGTCTAACCCAAGCTATGGCATTTTCAATCACCTCTTTCTTATGCATGTGAGAGTTGGACAATGAATAAGGAAGACTGAAGAAGAGTTGATGCATTTGAGTTGTATTGTTGGAGAAGAATGCTAAGAACACCATAGACTGCTAAAAGGACTAACAAATCTGTCCTGGAAGAAGTGCAGCTGGAATGCTCCTTGAAAGCAAGAATGACCAGACTTTGTCTCACCTACTTTGGTCATTTTGTCAGCAGGAACCATTCCCTGGAGAAGGATATCATGCTTGGTAAAGTGGAGAGTCAATGAAGAAGAGGAAGGCCCTCAACGATATGGATTGACACAGTGGCTGCAACAATGGGCTCCAGTATAGCAGGGACTGTGGGACTGGCATAGGACCAGGCAGTATTTCGTTCTGCTGTGCATAGGGTTGGTATGAGTGGGACACAACTCAACGGCACCTAACAACAACAACTCTCAAGAGTAGCCAATATTCCCCCAGAGAGGATGCTCCTAGTTTATGTATACTAATCTAGACATTTATTATTCTTATGAACCATGTTAATTATCACTGTATATGCAAAGCATGAAAAAAAAATGCAAGCTTATATACCGTATAAAACAAAAATCACTGCTGTCAAGTCAATTCTGACTCATAGCGACCCCTCCTTGTGTTTCCGAGGTGGAATCTCTATGGAAGTAGATTGCCCAGTCTTCCTTCTGAGGAGTGGCTGGTGGGTTTGAATCACCAGCCTTCTGGTTAGGAGAGAAATGCCTTAGCCAATATGCCACCAGAGCTCCCTATATTCCACAAACACCAGGATTTTTCCTAAGTCAGAATACGATCCTTTGGGAAATATTTTTACATAAGATGTAACTACTATCATAAACGTTTTAGCATTAAGAACCACAAATCTGGCCTAACGCATGAACCATTTGGACATCAGATATTAGACAACATACTAAAATTAGGACTTCTTTTTAGAATCATAAGATAATTTGAGCTTCTAGCTCATCATGTATGTGTTGCCACAGAACACCGTACATAATTATAATTAGAGCACATCACATGGCACTGTCATTGATTGAATATGTGAGAGCAGGGAGCACTGTGTGCCAGCAGTGTCTAGGGTAGGATAGCAGTAACTAGGGGACAGCAGGTGCCCAGTGTATGTGGCTGAAATAATGAAGGAACCCACCAAACATTAGTGATGTATGTTGTATTCTTAGAAATAAAGTCATTTTAGCCACACCTTGTGTTCAAATGAAAGTTTCCTAAAAAGGTGACTCTGAGAAAGCATTTCTTACCCATAAACACATTTTGATTCTAAGAAATTAAATATGTTGATGAGATTTCTAAGTTAGTAATAACAACACCGAGTTCACTAAAACAAAACCAAAAAAACAACCAAACCCACTGATTCATAGTGACCACCATTGGGTTTCCAAGGCTGTAAATCTTTACAGGAGTAGATTGTCCAGTCTTGCTTCCACAGAGTGGCTGATGAATTTGAACCATCAGTCTTCTGGTGAGCAGAGCTCCTCACTAACACATGCAAAGCTTTTTACCATCTGTCTCTCTCTCACACACACACACACACACACACAGAATTGTAGGGTTTTATTTATAATAATAAATTATTATTTTCAAATATCTGTTGGAAGTTACTATTTCTGTTTCCCTAACTTCTAAACATGTTGCCTCTGAGTAGCTATTTGAAACACAGACCTCAAACCCTCTAGACAGTTCAAGTCAGTATCACAATCTGCAGGTAGTAGACTGTTGGTAACATTAGATTATAAATTATCCTATAAGAAGTAACAGTGTTTCTTCGCTATTCATAAGGTTTTCCCTGGCCAATTCTTTCAGAAGTGGACGGCCTCTTCCTTCTTCCTAGTCTGTTTCAGTCTATAAA
>NW_006922334.1:105387-108870 GCF_000298275.1 Orycteropus afer afer
AAAAAAAAAAAAAAAAAAGAAGAGTTGGTGCCCTTGAATCATGGTGTTGGTGAAAATACCATGGACTTCCAGAAGGACTAACAAAACTATTCTGGAAGAAGTGCAAGAATGGCCAGATTTTGTCTCAACTACTTTGGTCATGGTGTTAGAAGGAAACATTCCCTAGAGAAGAATATCACACTTGGTAAAGTAGAGGGAGGGCCAGAGAAAAAGGGAAGACCCTCAACAAGATGGATTGACACAGTGGCTGCAATGATGGGCTCAAATATAACAAAGATTGTGAGGATGGTGCAGGACCGTGCAGTGTTTCATTCTATCGTACAATGCCCAAAGCAAAATGGTCTTACTAATTTATCTAGACTGATGTTTGACTCAAATGTGACTTTTTAGCTTCAAGGTTCACAATTCAAAAGGACATCTAAGGACAAATGGCCTGGGTAGGTCACCTCAACTCCATGGACCCAGAAATCTGGATTCCAGAATTAAAGTTGTTTCTCACTACAAAGAACATATCTGGAAGAATTAGTATATTTAGAATATAAACTGTTGAAAGTATTGCATCAGTGTTAAAGGTTTTAAATTTGGTAACTGAGTTATGATTATATAAGAGAATATCCTGCTCTCAAGTGGTCCAGGAGAAAAGACACACATACATAGAGAATAATAAAGAAAATATGCAAAATGTTAAAAATTGGTGATTCTAGATAATCACCAATAATCTATATAATGGATATATGGTAGTTCTTTGCATCCTTCTGGTAAATTTAAAATATTTTCCAAATTAAAAAGTAAAATAACAGCAATAACACTGACAATAATAATAAGCCTGAGCATGATTAAGAACTGTAAAAGGACATTTCTCATTCAGTCTGATGACCTGTCAAGCTCCTAAAACTAACCTCTCTTTCTACTCCAGTGCTGCCCTCCTTCTACATTCCTCCTTGGTGCTCCAAGCCTTGGAGCTGAAGGTGTTCCACCACACTCCACACTAGGGTGACCAACTTCCTCAGTTCTGGAACTGTCCCAGTTTTAACACTGAAAGCCCCATGTCCTAAGAAACCCCTAGTCCCAGGAACACCAGGAGAGTTGATCACCTTATCTATGATTAAGATTTTCATGTTCATTGTTGGGGAAAAATTACTGAAAACAAAATATACTTCCAACACAGAAAACCTCTCCACAAATACAGAAAAGAAAAAAAAAGTTTTATTATTGAATAAGCATTAACCCAGAATGTGATGCATTACAGGTGTTATGGATTAAATTGCTTTTCCCCAAGAAAATATTTGTTGTTGATCCTAACCTAATTCCTATGGATGTAATCCTATTTGGAATAGAGTTTTCATTGTTATGTTAATGAAGCCTTATGAGTATGGGTGTGTTTTAAATCAATCACTTTTGAAACACTTAAAAAAAATAGGCACAGAAGCAAGGAAGCACATTTGGGGGAATACATGAAGATCTCTATGCAACCAAGGAATAGAAGCTGAAAAGAAACAAGACCTTCACCCAGAGCCAACGGAAAAAAAAAACCTTCCCCTGGTGGTAAAGTCATGAATTCGGACTTCTAGTCTTCTAACTTTGAGAAAATAAATTTCTGTTCATTAAAGCCAACCACTTGTGGTTTCTGTACTAGATAACTAAGACAGCAGGCTGTTCACTAAAGAGACTGCAAAGGCAGAAAAGAATCTGACCCTTTACATAGCTGAGTGGATATAACCCATTACATTCACTTTTCAAGAAGAAATTACTAATTTTCCAGTATGTTTATGGCAGGGATGCCTAAAATTATTGTTAATTTTTACCTAGACTGGGAGGTAACAGTGTTCTGTCTTGACGATTTCATTTAAAAAGAAACGTCTCCCAAGTCCTCGAGGAAGCATAGTTGATTTACATACTTTTCATAAAGACAGAGAAAGAGTTTATAATGACAAGTTCTCTAAAGTGAATCTGGAAAGAACAGGGAGAGAAGAGAATCTTCTTACTTTATTTTCAACAGGGAGAATTAAAACCTTGTATTTTCGATTGTATTTGTCCTTACACTGGTAGGGAGTCTAGTACCCAGGGGGAACGGGAGGTTTTAATGCTTCAGTGCATTCTAGGAGACTCAGATCCCAGTTTCCTCCATCACTTCAGCACCAGCCTATCAAACCCCATCAAAAATGCCTTTGAAAGGGTCAATTAACTTGCCCAAGGTCTTTCAGCTGGTGAGTGGTGTAGCTGAGCTAGAGCCCAAGGCTTAGTCCAGTGCTTTATTTATTCATTCATACAACCATCCACCCATTCATTCATTTAGAAGCCATATACACTGATCACTTATTATGTGCCAGGAACTGTTTTTTGGAACTAGGGATAAAACTGGGAGCAAAACAAACAAGATCCCTCCTCTCATGGAACTTTTAGTTATAGGGGAGACAGAGAATGAAAAATGGGTAAATAAATAAGAAAAAGAAAATGAGAAAGGCATTGAAAGAGAAAGTTGTGATAGTATGTCTGGGTGCTTGTTTTAGATCGGGAAAACCCAAACTAAGCTCTGAACAACTAAGAAGAGATAGTCATTGAAAGTTTGTAAAGGGCATTCCTGACTAAAGATAAAGCAAGTACAAAAGTCCTGAGGCAAGAGAAATTTTGACATTTTTTAAGAACATTAAGAAAATGATGTCTATGGGCTATAGTATGTGTGAGTGTGTGTGTCTTGGAGAGACAATGTGGGGAAGGGACAGGCAGGAGGAAAGAAGTAAAAAAAAAAGAGAGAGAGAAATTGAGAGACTGAGGAAGAGAGACAGAGGGAGGAGAGGACAGATTAAAGGAGAGGGAGAAGAAAACAAAGATTGAGAGAGAGATTGAGGGAGGGATGGAGGGACAGAGATCTTGTTCTAAGAACAGTGGGAAGGGACTTCTGGCAAGATGGCAGAATAGGCAGACAAGCTACACAGACCCTTTTCAACAAAGAAAAGAAGAAGAACCAGTTGACACAGATACAGAAACCCTGAGCTTTGAAAGGAAGGATGCAGAACTCCAACTAGTAAAAGAACCTGCACGAAAACAGCAAAAAATGAGACATATGAAGCTGGAGACTGTCAGCGATCCTGATGGCACTGACAGCTTGGATACTGTCAAGTGGTGTTAGGACCTAAGAATTAACATAAAAGTCAGCCCTGCTAGCCACGGGCTGCATGGAGGACTCCATTGGTGGCTGGTGAATAAAATGGGAAACAGTGAAGAAAGAGACAAACTGAGCTGTGGTCTTTTGGCTGTCTGGATGGTATAGTAATTTTGAATGTTTACAAGTGGTTTGAACATTTTGCATATTTAAAGTGACAGTGTACTCTCAGATTCCAGAGACCTAATAAGGTCCACTTGCTGAGGACTGCAAGGACATACTGGACACTGAGGACTGTTGTTGTTGTTGTTATTTGCCCTCGAGTCAGACCCAACTCGTAGCGACCCCTCCTTGGGTTTCCGAGGCAGTATCACTATGGA
>NW_006922334.1:108970-111449 GCF_000298275.1 Orycteropus afer afer
ATGCTACCAGAGCTCCCACTGAGGACTAGAAAGGTGCGATATTCCCCTTGTTACTCTTATACCCCACACCCTCTTGGTGAATGGAGGTCCAGCCTCCCTAATTCCTGCCCACTTTCTAGGCCTTCAGGAATTCCATCCCAGTCTGTGTGCTCTGATGGAGCCTAGGTGCCCTGCCCTACCCACCCAGATTTTTTTTTCAGTTTGTTTATTTTTTTTCTATTTTGAAATTATTTGTTTTCTTCATCCTTTTTATTGTTATTCTTTCTTCCCTTTCCAGGTTCTCACTTTCAGCTTTTTTTCTCTCCCCTTTTTCTGGATCCTATTTTGTCCTTTCATGGGGTTCTCCCCATTCCTTGTTTTTCTTTTTGCATTTTTCCCATTTTTTCTTCATTATTCTCCTACTCTACCTCTTTTCTCTTTTTCTCCCCTCCCCAGATATTGTGGGATATTTCTTCCCTTTTTCTATTCATATTCCTTTTGGCTTTTTAAAGTTGTTTTTTTTTTGTTTTAATAAAATCTTTTTTTTATTGCCTTTCCTCTTTTTTTTTTTCTTTTCTTGGTGATTTTTCCTGTTTTTATGCAGTGTATGCTTTTTGTTCTTTTGCTTTTATTATTTTTTTATGGTCCTTCAATTGTTGTTTTTGTTTAACTGAGTGGGAAACAGAAACTGTACCTATATGACCCAATCACACTTGCACCTCCTTCAGCTCCACTTACTGAGAGCCACCACTTCCTTCTGCACCAACTGGCCAATGATACACGACCACCAAGAAAAGCCTGACTCACTCTTAACTGTTCTTCACAAACAGTAAACAGAGACCTGTGAAGTCACTCTCATTCTCTATCATGCCCACCAGGATACAGCCGGTGAGTGCATAAGTGCTGCCTACTAGCAAATAGAGGAGCAGAGTACCCTGATTACTCAGATACATTAAAAAAAAAAAGCCAAAGAAAATGAAAGTCTTGGGGAAATTACTCCAAAATACAATCACCAATTAAATAAAAATACAAGAAAGCCACAATATCTCTGATACAACAGGCCATCACAGTCCTCACAAAGAAGCAAGATAAAGCTGTAGAAACAAGGGAACAGGATACAGACCCAGAACATATCCCTGAAGAAGACACAGCATTGGAATTCCCAGATAAGGAATTCAAAAGAATTATATTTATGTACCTTCAATGGATTGAAAGACAGATCACAGGAAACACTGAAAAAATTAAGGAAACACAAACAAAACCCTAGAAGAATGTCAGAAGAAAATACAAGAATAAGAATGACAAAATAAATGAAAAATCAGAAATGACACAAAATCTACAGATAGCTATCCAGAAGATTAATACTAAATTTTCAAACAATAGATAACAGATTGAAAGGGCAAAGGAGTGAAACTGAATCAATAGAAAACAGAAGTAATGAAATTGATGACAAATAACTGAATACCTCTTTGGAAAGGTATCAATCAAAAAAAGATCAAAACAAAATGAAGAAAGCCTAAGGTTCATGTGGGATACCATCAAAAGGAATAATCTATGTGTAATCAGAATTCCAGAACAGGAAGAGAAAAATAAAACCACTGAGAAAATTGTCCAAGATTTCTTGGAAGAGAACTTCCCTGATACGATGAAAGATGAGAATATATCCATTTAGGAATTCTAACAATTCCCAAACAGGATAGACCCCAAAAGAAAATCACCAAGACATATCATAATCAAACTCACCAAAACCAAAGACAAAGAAAGAATCCTGAAAACAGCAAGGGAAAAGCAAAAAGTTAACCAAAAAGGGCAACCAATAAGACTAAGCTCTGATTTCTCAGCAGAAACCATGCAAGTGAGAAGGCAATGGGATGGTATATATATAAAACCTTGAAAGAGAAAAATTTCCAACCAAGAATTATATATGCAGCAAAACTGTCCCTCAGATACAATGGCGAAATTAGGAGATTTCCAGATAAGCAGAAATTAAAGGAATTTTTTGAAACCAGACAACCTTACAAGAGATACTAAAGGGAGCCTTTGGACAGAGAACTGATAATAGCAAACAACAACTGACCATTAATACACAAGATGACATAACCCAGAAACCAACACAGTTATGGAAGTATCCAAAGTAAAATAAGCTTACAAGATTTTAAACAGGAAACTAGAGATATCAATTGGTAAATGAGGACAATTACAAGCCATAAAAAGAGAAAAATAGTGTAGTTACAAAACTTCCAAATGCTGAGGAAGTCAAGAGGATTGCAAGATAGAATGGACAGTTCTAAACTTGGGGAAAACATTATAAATCACAGGGTAACCTCAAAGAAAAATGATAAAGCTTCACATCACAATAAAAAAGAGGACAAGCACAAATATTTAGCAAATACTAAAGCAACAGCAGGAGCTCTGGTAGCATAGTGGCTAAAGCACTTGACTGCTAACCAGAAGGCTGGCGGTTCTAACCCACCAGCCACTCCTCGGAAGGAAGGTTGGG
>NW_006922334.1:111800-122821 GCF_000298275.1 Orycteropus afer afer
ACACCATGAAAAAACACATAACAAAATGACAGCAACAAATTCATACTTGTCAAAAGTTACATGAATGTAAAAGGATTAAATGCACCACTCAAGAGACAGAGGGTTGCAGACTGGATAAGAAAACAAAACCCAACAATATGCTGTGTACAAGAGACACACCTTAGAGACAAAGACAAAAATATAGCAAACAGCAACCATAATCGATCATAATCTCAATCAGGACAGGAGTGGCAATATTAATTTCTGATCAAATTGACTTTAAGACAAAAACAACTATAAGAGACAAGGAAGGACATTATATAATGATTAAAGGATCAATGGAACATGAAGGTATAACCATAATAAATATCTATGGACCAAATGAAAAAGCCCCAAAATACATACATTAGTCTTAAACATAAGTGAAAAGGCAAATGGATGACTTCACAGTCATAGTGGGAGACTTTAATACACCAGTTTCAATAAAAGATAGAACAACTGGAAAGAAACTCAACAAAGATGCAGAAGAACTAAACAATACAATTCACCAAGATGAACTTACAGACATCTACAGAGCACTTCATCTAACAACAGCACAATATATATTTTTTTCCAGTGCACATGGAACATTCTCCATGATAGACCATATGTTAAACCATAAAGCAAGCTTTAATAAATTTAAAAACATTGAAATACTGCAAAGTATCTTCTTAGATTACAATGCTATCAAATTAGAAATCAACAATAGGAAGATCAATGGAAAAAGAGCAAACACGTGGAAATTGAACAATACCTTCCTTAAGAATCACTAGGTAATAGAACACATAAAAAATGAAATTAAATAAGTCCTTGAATCAAATGAGAATGAAAACACAACATACCAAAATATTTGGGACACAGCAAAAGCAGTGATCAGAGGCCAATTGATAGCAATAAATGCACACATTAAAAAAGAAGAGCCAAAATCAACACCTCCAACAATTAGAAGAAGAACAGCAAGAAAAGCATACAGTCACCAGAAGAAAGGAAATAATAAAGATTTGAGCAGAAATAAATGAAACAGAAAATAGAAAGACAATAGAAAGAAATCGACAAGACTGTTGTTGTTATGTCACCTCAAGTCGTCTCCAACTCAAAGCAACTTTAAGTACAACAGAATGGAACACTGCACAGTCCTGTGCCAGCCTCACACTCCCTACTGTACTTGAGCCCATTGCTGCAGCCATGGTGTCAATCCATCTTGTTGAGGCCCTTCCCCTCTTTCAATGACCCTCCACTTTACTAAGCATGACATCCTTCTCCAAAGAATTGTCTCTTCTGATAACATGACCAAAGTAGATGAGATGAAGTCTGGCACCTCGGAAACCCAAGGAGGGGTCACTATGAGTCAGATCCGACGCTATGGCAGTGAGTTTGGTTTCTTGGTTTGAGTAATATATGGTACAAATACACTATTAAGCATTACCCAAAATGCAAATGCACCAGAGGATAAACTAGATGAATGGGACTTTGTAAAAATTGAATTTTTATGCACTTCCAAAGACTTCTCCAAAAGAGTCAAAAGAGAACCTACACATTAGGAAAACAATATTTGGCAACGACATAGGAACTTATGTTGGTTTTGCCCAGTAGTTCATTCCAAAAAAACTAAACACACTGCTGCCGATTCGGCCTGACTCATAGCGATCCTCCTTGGGTTTCAGTATCACTACAGAAGAAGATTGCCCAACCTTTCTCCCCAGGAGTGGCTGGTGGGTTTGAACCACCAGCCTTTTAGTTAGCAGTCAAATACCTTAGGCACTATGCCACCAGAGCTCCCAGGAGGTCATTAGTAACTTGGAAAAATCAGTTATTCACTCTGCCATGGCCATTCCCTCTCTCTGTCCTCCCTTAAACTCCAAGCATGCCTTGCATCTGCACTGTTATTGTTGTTTGTCGCTACTGAGTCAATTATGACTCATGGCGACCGTGTGTGTGCAGAGTAGAGCTGCTCCACAGGATTTTCAAGGCGGTGACCTTTCAGAACCAGATTGCCAGGCGTCTGGATGGGTTTGAGCAGCCAACCTTCTGGCAGTAATCACATGCTTTACTTTTGCACCACCTAGGGACTCCTACATTTACATTAAGAAAACAAACATTGCTGCTGTTGAGTTGGATCTGACTAATAGTGACCCCTCCTTGGGTTTCCGAGGCAGTATCACTATGGAAGTAGATTGCCCAACCTTCCTTCTGAGGTGTGGCTGGTGGGTTTGAACCGCCAGCCTTCTGGTTAGCAGTCAAGTGCCTTAGGCACTACGCCACCAGAACATTAGGTAATAAAAATCCTTAAAATTTGAATAGAACCTTAATTGATCAAGGGTTTTTACATGTTCTCTCATTTCACCTGCACAAAAGTTCTGTAAGGTGTGTATTATCATACTCATTTTGCACATGAAAAAACAAAACAAACTTGTTACCATGGAGTAGATTCCGACTTAAGTGTGTTTTCAGGATCACAGTGCATCTTAGGTTGGATTCCCTAGAAGCAGAACCTGAAATGGGGATTCCTGTTCAAGTAGCTTATTGAACAAGTCCTCTTGGGAGAGGGGGAAGGAGAGAAGCAGGATAGGACAGGGGAAGAGAGTTAAGCAAGGTTGGGGTCTCGGTGAGCAGCTGATTTCAGCCTAACCCCATGGGGAGCCTTGAAGCACACATAGCACCACAGACTTGGTCCTCCTTTGAGGCTGCGACCTTTTTTTCAGTCCTGTGTCAGTCAGTCATTGTCTAATGGCTGCTTTTGGGAGGAGAGAGGGGCTTAATTTTCTGGGAGAAATGCCTCCCATCTGAGTGAAGGCAATTCCCTGGAGAAGGGAGTAGCTGGGAGGTGAATGCACAAGCCAGGCGAAGAGGAGCTGGATGGGCACCAACAGCAGCTACTACACAGGGTAATAGTATCAGAATTTGAACCCAAGGCTTCTGGTGCAGCAACCATGGGTTTTTCTCCAGCTTCACACTGCACTATGAAATCATTAGTTGCCATGGAATCGGCTCTGATACATGGCCATCCCGTGTACATTAGTAAAATGAAATATTTTCTTCATCCTGCACCATCTTCTCAAATGTTGGTTTGCTCAAGTCCCTTGCTTCAGCCAGTATGTATTTTGAGTACCTTCCAACCTAGAGGGCTCATCTTTAGGCACTAGAACGGACAATATTCTTTTGTGATCCATAGGGTGTTTTGAAAGTAGATCGCCAGGCGCTTCTTCCTAGTCTTTCATAGTCTGGAAGCTTTGATGAAACCTGTCCACCATTGGTTACCCTACTGGTATTTGAAATACGATTGGCATAGTTTATAGTAACATGCAAACCATTACAGTATGACAACTAACAAATGGGTGGTAGATGAAATCAACACAGTGTCCTAACTGGAACACAGATTTTTAGTATGGGGGCATCCATGGGCAAGACCTAAAGGGTAGGAAGAGAGCAGAGTAACAACTTAGAGGTTCTAGTGAAGTAGGGGAAGGGAAATAATAGGAATAGAAAATAAACGTTAACCCTTTATTAACATTACTGATATTGATCAAAAGGAGAAGTCCTGTGTTCCAAGTCCCTGACTAGATATTTTCATCCTTTTAGTCAGCCTCTTCATTCATCTCTCTCATATTAGAGATTCAATTCGCAAAACTGGTAACATGAGAAAAATGTTCACTTGGGACAATCATCCTATCAGAAATGGAGACAGGGTTTGTTGGTAGGGTTCCTTCTGGCAATGCTTCATACAGCTCTCTCTATAACATGCCTAACTCAACTTCGAGTTTTTTCTGTCTTCCTTCCCCAAGCCCACTTTTAAGAAAATGCTCAAATTAGTTATACTTTGCCATAAAACTCCAACAACATTTCATGTCCACTTCTCCCTTCTTCTGTGACCTCAGGATAATTGTCTTTTTCTCCCAAGAAGAAATGCAAAGCATGTGGCAAGTCTGCTGGCCTATTTGCTGATTTACCGGTCAAGTCTCCAGTTATTAAAGATGAAATGTGAAAGTCTGATTAAGAAATCCTGCTGATCTAAGGCTCTCCCTACAAAAGTGTGCATAGTGAATTATCTACACATAATAATTCAAATTGCCCCTGGGTAATTAATATCAGCCCCTTTTATTACATCCCCCATTTTCAGGCAGATATTCATGTCTGCACAAAGTAAGATGGAAGGATGCAGAGACTATCATAAGAGGTTTAACAGGAAACAGTTTTCCTGGGGGAAGAGCTTTTACTGTAAAACGAAAAGCTCATTTTCACAGGCACTGAGTGTCTCTGGGGGACTCACACAGATGCTTTTAAGAAAACGTTCTGTCCCATATGTGCTTGAGAAATTATTTACTGACTTCTTAAGTTTTTATTTATTTGTTTGTTTTTGTTTTTGTTTTTGCAAAAAGGAAACCATTTTCTGGTCAGCAGTTGAGAGAGAGAAGCAGGATAAAAATAATCAAATTATTTCTTAGGGGGAAAAAAAAGGAAATAGCAGTCACCAAGGTCCATTTTTAGCAAAGCACATGAGCCTGACAAGACATTAGTTAAGAGAATGTGTTACTTTTAGATGCATCTGCTTATTTAACAATGAAACAAGTAGATATAGAAAGAGCAGGAGTCCGGTGCTGAGAATTCAGATAGACCTTTTTTCTTTTTCCAGGAGTGTTTTTTTTTTTCCCCCAATCCCTCTTTTTATGTAACAAAAGGAAGAAAAGAAACTCTTCACCAAAAACAGAGGCATTAGTATTCAAAAAGGCAGATGCCAGATTCAGGGAGCAGGTTTTCCCCAGAGTCTGTGCCCTCCTCCAATGGTCCCAGGGGTGAGAATGGGGTGAAGGCGGCAGGCTCAAACGGGAGCTAGACCTATTTTCACCTGGAAATCCATTGCAGTCTGCTCTTAGAGAACTTGGCTGGAAAAGTTGAGGGGGAGGAGTTTAATGGAAGCCTGCAAACTCTTTGGAAGCTCTTGAATGCCTCTGCTTCTGCACATTTTTGTTTTTCAGGTTATTTTAAGATTTTCATATCTCAGGCAAGGTGAGTGATTATTATTGGGCCTTTATAAAACTCTTTATTTTTACAAAGTGCTTTTCAGGCATTTTTTTCTTTCCTTAGTGAGTGCCATGCTTTCTCTCTCCTGTTACCTTAATTGGTTTAGAAGGAGGTGGCACTTCCTTTCTTATGGAAAAGACTATGTGGTTTGTGATATGAGGCCCTTCCTGAGTTTTTAACTTTCTTTCTCTTTCCTTCTTCCTCTTTTGTTCTCATGCCCTGCTCTTCCTGTCACCTTGTTTCTTGGCTCTGTTCAGACCCACACTCATTTTTTATTTACTCTGTCCTCACATCCCACATAGCTTTTCATTTTGGTCCCATATTCCCAGCTGGATCACTGTCTCACCTCTGGACTCCTGTCCTGAAGAAACAGCTTGCTGTCCATCCTTCAGAAGTGGGCTTTTCCCTCTTGCATACCCACTGTTCACCCTGAATACTGGAGCATGGATTTGGAGATGAGGGCTTTCATAAGACCAAAGTTACCACCTCCATTTGGAACTACATATATCAAGGTCTTAAATGAACAGAAGGGAGTTCTGGTGGTGTAGTGCCTAAGGCATTAGACTGCTAACCAGAAGGTTGGGCAATCTACTTCCACAGTGATACTGCCTCCGATACTCAGGGAGGGGTGGCTATGAATTGGATCCGAATCGAAGGCAGTGTTCTTTTTTTCTTTTCTTTTTTTTTTTCAAGAACACAAAGCAGTTTCCTATTCAGAAGTCCCTGGGTGCTGCAGGTGGTTAATGTGTTCAGCTTCTAACTATAACTTTGGAGGTTGGAGTCTACCCAGAAGCATTTGGGAAGAAAGACCTTGCCATCTACTTCTCAAAAAAATCATAATTGAAAACTATATGGAGCATTTGTGTCACTATGAGTTGGAATCAACTTAATAGCAATTGGTTTTTGTTCCCTATTCCACAGTTGTTGTTGTTGTTATTTGTCATCGAGTTGGTCCCCACACAGGAAACTTCCCTATATCCTTAATCATTCCCCTCCCAGCCCTAACTGAAACCCGGCTATGTGCTGAGAGCCCTGTAGCTTGTGGATCTCTGAAGTGGAAGTGCTCCCTCTCCCACCCACAGGGTATCAGTTTGGCAGGTGGGGCAGGTCCCAGATAACCTCTTCATTCTTCTTCCAGACCATTCCTCATCCTGCTATAAAACCCTGGGATTTTGAGACTCACACAATTCAACTATGCCACCCTTTAGGGGCTCTTGTGGTGCAATGGTTAAGCGCTCGGCTGCTAACCAAAAGGTGGGTGATTTGAACCCATCCAACAGCTCTGTGGGAGAAACACTAGCAATTTGCTTTTGTGAAGATTACAGCCAAGAAAACATTATGGGGAAGTTCTACTCTATCACAAGGCATGGCTATAGGTCTAAATTAACTCAACAGCACAAAACAACAAAAGAATTGCCTCATGTGTGTTATTTTCCAGCCTCTTAGTCACCCCTCCTTAGTGGGGGATTGTCATTCTTTTCTCTCCATATCTCTCTTGCCATTACCATATGAATTTCACCACCCAGGTAGACAACAAACAACCCCTAATCCTTTCAATTTCATCATCCGTTTCTTTTTCCAGGGCTTTCACTTACCACTCCACTGCTTTCACTCACTCACTCCCATAGCTTTCCTCTGGAACTTGTCACTCTCAGAACTACATCACCTGTGAAATCTTATTTTCCCACAGCCCACTCTGACCACAATCTTATAAACTTTCTTCTTTCTTATTCAGTTCCTCCTACCACACTTATTGGTCAACCTCCAGAGACCTCTCCTCACTTGACCCATGAATCCCTTACTACCTATCAGTTCCTTTCTATCTTCATTTTTTTTTTTTTAATCTAGCTTATACTCTGTGATCCATACACTAATATCTCCTTACCAGGATTCTTAACTCCATTGCCCTTGCATCAAATCTGTCAAAACCCCGTTCATAGATGGATCCAACTTCTTGCTCTCTGTTTGCATCTGGACAGCTGAATATTGCTGGAGAAAATCACATGACCACTGTTACCTTAACTTCATTGGAGCTCTGGTGGTGCAGTGCCTAAGGCATTTGACTGCTATCCAGAAGGCTGGGGTTCATACCCACCAGCCACTTCTCAGAAACCCAAGGAAGGGTCTCTATGAGTTGGATCCGACTTGATGGCAGTGATTTTTTAACTCCACCTGAGCCCACACACCATGATGCCAAGGAATCTCTCCAGGGTTCCATAGTCAACTTGGTCCTTCTCAGTCTTCATAGTGACTATTTCATACCTTCACTCTTGTCATTCCTCTGGTCTTCCCCTCCATATCCTCTCCCCCTCCAGTCTCTACAGAGGGACTTTGGGTCCTACTTCACTGAGAAAATAAAAACTATCAGGTGGGAACACACATTATTTCTGGCTGCCAGACATACAAGTCTCTCTGTAAATGTGCCCTTTCTTCACTCCCTCCTGTAGGGATGGAAGAGATGTCCCTTCTCTTATCTGAGAGTAATTCTATATTTCTGCTCTGGATTCTCTATCCTCTCTTCCTTCGTCCTTTTCTCCTTTTCTTTCTCTCTCTCCTTTTCTCCCTCTTCTGTCTTCAACCTCTTCTGATTTACTGAATTACTGGCCCCTTCCAATTCAGGTTTTAAAACACTTCTTTTTGCTCTCAACAAGTCTTCACTCTGTTTTCCTCCTGTTGCTTCTTCTCTTTCTCCTCTTCCTTCCACATCTGTTAAGGCTGACCTTAAAAGGATTGTCTTTGCTTTCTCTCCTTGTCTCCTACTTACCATGGACTTCGAGACCCACTACAATTTCACTTCTATCCTATTCACACCATGTAAACTGCTCTGTCCAAGGTTATCGTAATTTTCTTTTGCTAAGTCCTTCAGCTCATTTCCTGCTTGCTCTCTTGGCATCTTCTTTGTGTTGAAATAATCTCTTCTTTTGGTTGTGTGTCATAAATCATCACAAAGTTTTGTTCCTACCATTCTGACCACTTCTCAGTCTCCTCCTTAGCCTGTACTTTAAATGTCAGTGTCCCTTGGAGTTCTGTCCTAGGAGATTTTCTACTGTTACTCTATAAATGCCCTGGGAGAGCTTGTCCACACTTAGAGCTTCAGTTATCATCTGCATATCTCTCTCATTCCTGGCCACATTCACATGACAGTTTCCTTCTTTATTCTCTACTGGCTATGTTCCTTCTCATGGGGCTTCACCTTGTCATTTCATGCATGGACTACTTTCAGAATCTAAATATTTCTAACATGATTCTGGTTAGTTTTTATTATCTATTTGTCAATAAATGCTTGTGGCGTAATAACTAAGACATTTGACTGCTAACCAGAAGGCTGGCGGTTCAAACCCACCACCCACTCCTTGGAATGAAGATTGGGCAATCTATTTCCATAGAGATACCACCTCAGAAACCCAAGGAGGAGTCGCTATAAGTCAGATCCGACTCAACGGCAGTGAGTTTATTTATTTATTGTTTACCTGCAGTTCAGGGAAGTTTATCTGTTTTGAGAACATTTTAAGTAACATCCTGGATCTGGAACCCATTTGAATTGGCTTAATGGTGATTATTTATAGGTACTAGTTTTGATCTAATGAATGAAGTTTGCAATTGCAAATTAAATCCAAAAAGTTTGTTAGGAATTAAAAAAAAGCAAAATTTCATGGAATCCAGATGTTTGGAGCCTTTGAGGCTAGGTGACCTTCCCAAACTATTGCCACAAAATAATCTTTAAACCTTTAACCCTAAAACAAGAAAATCCCATGAAGTCTTCCTTAATCTAAACAATAGTGTAGCTTAATTAGGAAAGAATGTCTACCTTGAGCATTCTGCTCTTTTAAACATTTAGCTGCACGGGATCAAATTGACAAAAACAACTCCGAAGATTAAGACAGGAAGCATAGGAGGCAGTGAGTTTATGTTAACGGGGATGGGGAAGGAAGAATTCACAAAAGGACCTTGGGAATGACTGCACAACTTGAAGAATGTAATCAGTGTCACTGAACTGTACATGTGGAAATTGTTGAATTGGTGTACGTTCTGCTCTGTATATTTTCAATAACAACAAAAATAAAACAAATTACTTTTTTTAAAAACAAAAAATAAGGCAATTGAGATTCTTTAGTACAAATGACAGGATTTTAAGCCTGTAGTTTAATAAGTAAAAGGAGAGTGACATTTATTTTGGTTTACCCAATGGCATTCTGTGATGTCACTTTGCTTCAATGCATCTTAGTGACCAAGTTAAGAAAATAGGTTATGTGGTTATCCCCAAACAACAATAGTACCATAGCCATATAACAAAGTGTGTGTGGGGTTGAAGATTGAGTATGCTCCTTGAGTGTGTTGCATTAGCCTTGCAATTCACCACTTGCTCCAAGACCATGAGTTACAATTCGCTGTGTGTCAAACGAGTAGTAAAATGGTTGGGTTCATTCTTCACAGGATCTCTAAGTCTATTGGGGGAAAGGAAGGAAGTTTAAAAAGTCTCAGTTTTGTACTACTTTTCAGGCTTCAGAATATAGGTTTGATAGCAAACATTGCAGCTTGTTCCTCTGAATGAGGCCCCTCACAGATTATTTCCAGATGATGTCTTTGCTCACCAAACATATTTAGCAAGGAGAACACATTTAAAAATGGCTATCAAAAGAATTTAATCATAGAATAAAGACTACTGGGGTGAAGATAAGTAGCACAGTCCTGCCCTGTTCATCACTGCAAATGTATTTAATATATTCTGTGGAGTGACACTTCATATGGCAATGAAGATGCCTGATTTAGGCATTAAGATATCACTCATCTCCCAGGAACCTTTTCTGCTTCAGTGAGTCACAGGCCTCCATGGCTGCCTTTGATCAAGCCATTTAACTTGGAGCCTGTCTGGTTACCTACTGCCGCTCTGACAAGAATATACCACAAATGGGATGCTTGAACAAACAAGAGTTTATTCTCTAACATTTTGGAGGCTTTAAGTCCAAGTTTAAAGTTCCAGGCTCTAGGGGCTGGGTGAAAATCCCTCAACTTGGGCTTCAGCTCTGCCTCCTGTTCCTGGCCCACTGAAGCTGCTGGCTGCTGAGGCTGACAAGCCCAAGGTTAACAAGTAATAAGGCACAGTCTCCATACTACAAACCACACGGCAGGCCATTAATACAAGTCCATTAAAGTCTCAACATGGGCAGAGCATGGCAGGCTGCTGATCAATGACATGGCTACATGCAGGGTTCAAGTGTGCCATAGGCTAGAGACCATCCCCAAAGATGCTTCTTGTATACAGTAAGCAGACCATAGCCCTAAGGCAGCTATTCAGCTGCTCACAGTAGATTCCACCATGGAGCTGATTACCAGTCTCATCGTGGGGAATAACTACCACCAGCTGCCCAGCCACTCAACCAGGCTCAGCCAAGTTACACACAACCTTAACTACCACAGGGCCATAATCAGATAATGGGAAGAGTGTACAGGAGAATATATGCCATGGATTATGGACACTTTTAAGCAGTTGGAGATTATTACTAACAATCAGCTTAGAGAAGATTTAGGTTATATGTCCTTATACACAAGGCTGCTAAAATGCCCTTAAGGAAACAGTAAAAATTAGGAAGCTAGAGAGGGTTTATTTCATCTTTAGTAGCCCTGGTGACACAATGGTTAAGCACTCATGCTAACTAAAAGTTTGTTCGTTCAAAACTACACAGTAGCTCCATGGAAAAAATAGCTGGCAATCTGCTTTCATACTGACTGGTGCAGGAAGCGTGAAAAGAAGATGGCAGGAATACACAGAGGTACTGTACCAAAAAGAACTGATAGATATTCATCCATTTCAGGAGGTGGCATATGATCAAGAACCAATGATACTGAAGGAAGAAGTCGAAGCTGCACTGAAGCAATCACCAAAGCACAAGGCTCCAGGAATTGACGAAATACCCATTGAGATATTTTGACAAACAGATGCCCCACTGGAGGTGCTCACTCAGTTATGCTAACAGATTTGGAAG
>NW_006922334.1:124094-130381 GCF_000298275.1 Orycteropus afer afer
TGTGGCTATGAGCCCAAGTATAACAGGGATTGTGGAGCTGGTGCAGGACCAGATGGTGTTTCGTTCTGCTGTACATAGAGTCGCTATGAGTCAAAGACGACTTGAGGGCACCTAACAACAACAACAAACCTGCTTTCATAAAGATTACAGCCAAGAAAACCCTATGGAGCACTTCTACTCTGTCACATGGAGTTGTCATGAGTCCAAACTGATTCAACAGCACCCAACAACAGCAACATTTCATCTTTAGAGTCCTTTGGTAGTACAATGGTTAACTCACTTGGCTGCTAACTGAAAGATTTGAGTTTCGAGTTCACCCTGAGTTGTCTCAGAAAAAAGGTCTGGCGATTCACTTCCAAAATGTTAGTCATTCACAAAAGACTTAGACAAAGAAAACTACAAAACATTACCAAAAGAGACCTATATAAATGGAAGAATTTACTATGCACATGAATAGGAAGACTTAAAATTGTGAAGATGGCAGTGCTACCCAAAGTGACCTACAGATACAGTGCAATCCCAATCCAGATTCCATCATCACTCTTTAAAGAGCTGGGAAAACAATCACCAATTTTATGTGGTGGAAAGAG
Source organism: Orycteropus afer afer (assembly GCF_000298275.1). Lineage (NCBI taxonomy): Eukaryota > Metazoa > Chordata > Mammalia > Tubulidentata > Orycteropodidae > Orycteropus > Orycteropus afer. The sequence continues at coordinate 124,685 of NW_006922334.1, forward strand.
ACCCTGGATATGGAAAGCACTGCTAAAGAAGAAGAACAAAGAAGGCCTCAGATTCCCAAATCTCAAAACCACAGTAGTCAAAACAGCCTGGTATTGGTACAATGGCAAACACTTAGACCAACAGAACAAAATTGAGAACCCAGAAGCAAATCCATCCACTTATGGTCAGCTGATCTTTAGCAAAGGATCAAACCCCATTAAATGGTGAAGAAAGTCTTTTGACTACCAACAAACTCACTGCCATCAAGTGGGATCCAGCTCACAGCGACCCCTCCTTGGGTTTCCCAGGAGGTATCACTACAGAAGTAGATTACCCAATCTTCTTTCCCAGGAGTGGCTGGCAGATTTGAACCTTCAGCCTTCTGGTGAGCAGTCAAAAGCCTTAGACACTACTCTACCAGAGCTCCTAGAGAGGCTGTGAGTTCTGGCCTGGGCGTGCTTGGCACGGGCTGGGTGGTAGGCGATGGGGAAGCCACGCGACCACGAGCTCGTAGGGCGCGAAGGGAGGGCTGACCCACCACGGCAAGGGCCCCAGGAGGCAAAGCAGAGAGAGGAGGGCCGGCAGCAGGGGAGAGCAGGACAGGTGCCAGAAAGGGGGCGAGCTTGGAGGGGGGGTAGGGGTACGCCGGGGGGAGGGGGAAGGACTCGGACCTCCGCGTGACACACACCCACAGCACCCACACATCCACCTACAGCACCACGGCCGCGGATCCCACGCTCCGTGCCGTTGTCCAGAACCAACGCACACGACGTTCCGGCTCTGGTCCCAAGGCGCATCGCCAGGGAACACCAACAGCCTGGGGTGGGGGCTGAGGGCGATACCCAATATGGCGAGACCAGCTCCGGTTCCAGAATGGTGGGGCCCACGCAGCACAGTCTGCCAGCCGATTAGGGCAGCGAGGAGGAATAATGGCCCTGGCGGGCACCTCCAGGGCAGACTTGGGGAACGGCCGGGCCTGGCCCCAGAAGCATGGACGCAGCGGGTCAACAGAAGAATGCACACGTGGTCTCACTCCCACAGACATCACAACACAAGGGCGGCTCCTTAACGCCACCTGGCCTCAGCATACCCCTAAAAATAGGGGCCCGGGCCCTGCTACCGGGGTCCACGCGCGACCTAGGGCACGGCAGGCTCAACCCACGCCAAGGGAGGGCCGCCATCCCATGCATCCCTGCAGTCCAGGGGCACGTCGCCAGGAACGCTCCCAGACGAAGCAGCCCCGCACCAGCACGCCACCAGCATTGGTGGCCAGCCATGGCCTGAGAAGGAGAGGTGGCAGAGAGCTGCACACCACCGTGATGGGATGGGGGTATGGGGCGGAGCAGCGTGCAGAACACGGGCCCCTTGCTCCAAACCGAGCCTCGCTGGGTGGCAGGACCGCTTGGCACGCGCACCCAGGGCTTCCCATCCACCCCCCACCCCGCCATCACCCAAGCGTTGGATGCTAGCCCGACTGGGCTGGACAAGGCCCTCCCCGACTCGGAGCGGGGAGGCACGGGCCTTGGTCTTCTGACTATAGGCCTGGCAAAAGTGGATATCCGTTTAGAGAAAAAAGAAACAGGATTCATATCTCACATCCTACACAAAAACTAACTCAAGATGGATCAAAGACCTGAATGTAAAACCTAAAACCATAAAGATCATTAAAAAAAAAAAAAAAAATAGGGTAAAAATTAGGAACCCTAACACATGGTATAAACACACTATTAAACATGCCTAAAAACGTATACAGAGTAGAAGACAAATTAGATGACTGTTGTTATGCATAATAGGTCCTTCTTTCCTATCTCTTTCTGGCTTCAGAACTTTGTCTCTGGGTAAATGCTGCCCTTTGGATCTCATATGGTTTACTGCTCAAAAGAGTGCATTCCTCTCTGATGATTTGGTCACCTTATAACCATTCTACTGTGTGGATAAGGCTGAGCAACAACCACTGTGTCAGACATTGTTCCCTAAGCAACAGAGTACAGCCAGTACCAGATAATCATCCAGCTGTGCGTCTCAGGGTGGAATTTTCCAGAGCTGGGAGACTAAGTCACAACCAACTCGCAAGTACTGAAAGTTAGCTTAGGTTATCAAGGAGTTGGAAAGGCTGTAAGGATGTGGGCAGAGCACAAAGAGAGGACACACTCTCAAGAAATGTATTCTCCCTGTTTGAGAAGTATACTGTAGGGAAGGGTGGGAAAATGAGGAGACTGGGGGCAATGGATGCTCAGCTACTACCCTAATAGTTGGCAGTTCAAACTCACCTAGTAGGGGCGTGGAAGAAAGACCTGGCAATCTGCTGCCATAAAGAACGCTGTTATGTGCCGTCAAGTCCACTCCAACCCATAGCAACCATGACAGAGTAGAACTGCCCAATAGGATTTCCTAAGGTGTGATCTTTATGGAAGCAGATTGCTAGGTTTCATGTCCTGCATAGCTGCTGGAGGGTTTAAACTATTCACCTTTTGGTTAGCAAACATGAACTTAACAATTGAACCACGAGGGCTCCTTCCACAAAGATCATAGCCAAGAAAACTCTATGGAGCATTTTTGCTGTGTAACACATGGGGTTGCCATGAGTTAGAATTGACTGGAAGGCAACAGGTTTTTTTGGGGGGGGCGGTGAATGGGGGGAGTGATGGACAAAGCTAAGCCAATGAAAAGTGCAACTGAGGTAACCACAATGAGTCTAAGTGTTTTTTACTTCCTCTACCACTGCTCCACTTGTTCAAAACTGACCTAAAAGAAGGGGATTTAGAAGAGCCATGGTTTTTGTTTCATAGGAACACAAAGGAGACAAAGTATACAGCTGACCCTGTATCTAGATTTCTCTGCCAGGGATTCTTAAAAAAAGTCTGGGGATGAGGGCACTGTAAGTAGAGGATTGTCATAGGTGCCAGAGTGTCATTGCAACTCAGGTGTAGTCTTGCAGGTGAGGAAACTCTTTTCTGGGTAAAATAAAAGGATGGGGGTCTAAGTGTCCTTCTCTCCATTATCCTGGAAACTTCCTCTGGATCATTGAAAAGGGAAAATGAGAGGAAGAGGGGGGCCCAGTGATCCAGGCAGAATCAGATTGGGGTCAGTTTGAGAAGCTTCTACGGACATCACAACCAGCAATGCCTCAGGATATAGACTATAGTGCTCTGTGCGCAGCAAAAACACAGGGATTCTCTGTCCAGGCCTTGGGATGAAGTGGGTTTGCAGGTCAGCCTGCGAGTGTTCTGGGACCACCTCTTTCCCTACTCTGCCTCAAGAAAAGCCACTCACAGTGAAGATGTCTGGATAGAAGGTGTTTTCTCCCTGGGGATTTCTGGCCTTGAGGTCTTTCCAGGCAGTCATTGCCAACTCAGGTTAGGGAGTTGCTGTCTGTGTCAGGGAGAGAGCCTGACCAGAAGGCTCCAGGTGAACAAGTGTCAACGCTTTCCTTGAAGTGCCTTGCTTCCATTTCATGGCTAATTCTGAAGGCTTCTTTCATATGGGAAAGGTTTGAGCTGAGGTTTGAGCTGGGTGACCATCCCCACCCTAGGCTGGAAGGTACACCTGTATTTAGGGGAGAGCCTACAGTGATCAGGGCTGTCTGAAAGTCTGGGGATTTGGTAACAGAAAGAGAATGGAATCTGATATCAGAAAATCTAACTCCATGCCCCTACTCATTACCTGTGTGACTTCCCCTTTTCTCCCTGGCAAAGACATGATCATAATACTTGCTCTTCCTACCTCCTGCAGTCTTGTAAAAATAAAACTACAGTAATGTAAATAAAAGGACTTAGACATCCAAAAGGACTTGGACATTATTTTTAGGAGCCCTGGAGGTGCTATGGATAAGAACCCACCAGACAATCAAAGGGAGAAAGATGTGGCAGTGGGTTTCCCCAAAGATTACAGTCTTACACAAAAATGACCAGAATTACTGGTCGGATGAAGTCTGGTGGGACCCCCAAGACTGTGGGGCTCCAGAATACCCTTTGGGCATAGGATTGAACTCACTCTCAAGGATCGGCTCTCAGCCCAACAGTAGAAAGACTTACATGCAGAACAGCCAACCCAGCGCCATGCACCCACCTACTCTAGGGAGATACAGCCCTTAGAGCAATCGGCCATGGGGCACTGAGAGGCAGCAGACAGGACTGCATGTACATGAACTGTGGAATGCAAAACAAATATTGCACTGTAAATGTGTAACCAAAGCACAATTAAAAAAAAAAAACAGAAAAAAAAAAAAAGATTACAATATTGGAAGCCCTGTGAATGTCCCATGGGGCTCCTATGAGTTGGAATTGACTTAAATATGATGAGTAGTTTTATTATTTTATTTTGTCCACCCCCTCATAGAAGCCTGCCTAAGGCTCACTTCCCTTTATTATTAGGAAATTTAACTTTTGAATATTTTAATGACGTAAAAATTTTAGACTATGTTATTGATCTTCTTCAATTCCTTCACTGCCCAGGCCCATTCCTTTCACCACCCCCCAGACTCCCACTATCATGAATTCCAGGTCATGCATGCACCCTCACGCAGGCACCACCCCATCCCAATCCACCCATTCGACCAACCTCATACACCATCTACCCACCTTGTTTATTCATAAGGGGAAGATTAATTCTGTGTTTACCAACCTCATCTGAAGTACCTTTTCCCTCCCTCCATCCCTGGAGATGCAGAGCTGCCTGAGGTTGTGGCATTTTTATTACATTCTCCACCCCCTCATAGGAAAGCCTGCCTAAGACCCACTTCCCCTTATCCCTAGGAAATGGTAACTTTTGAGTATTTTAAGAAAGTAAAAATTTTAGACTACGTTATTGATCTTCTTTAATTCTGTCACTGCCCAATCTCATTCCTTTCACCCCCACCCACAGGGGAGGGCCCTAGACATTTGCAGGGGGATTTGCCCTGTTCTTAAAAGTTGGGAGTATTACACAACAAGAATGACCAGGAGACCTTCATATATTTAACTCTGGTACCAAATTACTTTACTGGAAGAAATGTTGGAAGAAAGAAGAAAGAGAAATGAACTTGTTGTAACTGCAGCATGCTTGCACTGCCCCAGGGACCATGAAAGTCACCCGGGACCATGTTTACTTGGCTAAGTCTCAGTTCTCCTCGTCACTGTCGCTCAGGGTGAAACTGTTGAAGATGTACTCTTCTGGGCCGCCACCCGAGGCCCTCAGCTGGCACAGCTTGTTCACGTGGTAGCCCAGCTCCTTGATGATCCTCACCTGCTCGAGCAGAAAGTGGCGCTCCAGGAAGTCACACAGCTGCAGCTCATCCTTTTCCATGGCCATCTTGTGCAGGTCCACTAGACTCTGGTTGATGGTCTGCTCCAGGTGGAAGGCATACTCGATGGCGTTGAGCCCACTGCCCCAGTCATCCAGGTCTGGCTTCCTGATGTCGTGCAGCTGGATGTGGCCCCTGCGCTGGTTCTGCAGCCTCAGCAGCATCTCTGCGTGCTCTTGTTCCTGGCGCAAGTGACCCAGAAAATAGGTGGCGAAGTTCTTCAGGGCCACGTCTTCACGGTCGAAATGGTAGGCCATGGAAAGGTACACGTAGGCAGCATACAGCTCCATGTTGATCTGCTGGTTGATGGCAGCCTCAAACTCCCGCTGGTAGCTCTGGTGCACTTGTGAGGGCTCGGTCGTCATGGTGGTGGACCCAGGCCAGGCAGAGTCTCCAGGTGAGCAGGCCGTAGGTACGTTCCGACCCAGAAAGCAGG
>NW_006922334.1:131973-133101 GCF_000298275.1 Orycteropus afer afer
CCTTGGGTTATAGCTCTGCCTCCAGCTCCCAGCCCACTGGAGGTAGAAGCTTTTCTTCACTCAGACAGCTGCTGGCTGCTGAGGCTGCCAAGCCCAAGGTTGACAAGTAAAAAGGCACAGTCCTGATATTACCCAACCACACAGCAGGCCATTTATTTAAGTCCATTGTAAGTCCCAAGGTCAGCAGAGCATGGCAGGGTGCTCAACAACGACATAGCTATATGCAGGGTCTAAGCGTGCCACAAGCTGGAGACCATTCCCCAAGGATTCTGCTTATATACAGGAAGCAGCCCACATATTCTAAGGCTGTTACTCAGCTGCTCACAGTAGATTCCACCATGGAGTTGATTACCAGTCTCATCGTGGGGAACACTGCACCCAGATGCCCAGCCACTCAACCAGGCCCAGCCAAGTTGACACACAAAGTGAACTACTGCACATAGCAATCATAAGTGCTATTTTTAATATTTCCAGGAACTGATAAATTGTTTTCAAAAGTGGCTGCAACATTCTACATCCCAACAGCAATATATCAGTTTACCAACTTCACCACATCCTTGACAATACTTATTGTCTGTCTTTTTCATTTTAGCCATTCTACTTGGTCTTCCACAAGCAGATACGCCAGTTCCCACCTCAAAGACAGTGCTTGTGCTAGTTACACTACATGTGCCACTCAATAGGAAAGGGAAGATCCTTTCTCTTAGTAAATATTGTGGATGATTTTCACATTTGAAATAAAAAAAATGTTTACACCATGTCCTATCGAGAATACCTTTTAGGGTTGTTTCCACATATCATTGACTTTGAACAAATTTACAGTTCTGCAAGTTATAGGAAACTAAAAAACATGCAAATAATTCTTGCCCATGGAAATGCAAATTATTGTGTCTGGTGTAATGTAATTTATTTTTAACTCATTCTGCATCTATATTGAGACCATTGAAAATAACATGGCTTTTGTCAAGCACACCTTAGTCCTTAATGTGACATATTTGATTTTTATCACTTAAAAGACGGAGCTCTAGTAGCATAGTGCCTAAGGCATTGGACTGCTAACCAGAAGGCTGGTGATTCAAACCCACCAGCCATTCCTCGGAAGGTCAGGCAATATACTTCCTTAGTGAT
>NW_006922334.1:134756-135651 GCF_000298275.1 Orycteropus afer afer
TGGGTGAAAGCCCCTCAACCTTGGGCTTCAGCTCTGCCTCTTGCTCCCAGCCCACTGAAGCTAGAGGCATCTCTTCACTCAGGCAGCTACTGGCTATTGAGGTTAAGAAGCTCAAGATCAACAAATAAAATGGCACAGTCCCGATGTTACCAAACCACACGGCAGGCCGTTAATTCACGTCCATTGTAAGTCACAGGGTCGGCAGAGCATGACAGGTTGCTGAACAACTACACAGCTACATGCAGGGTCCAAGCATGCCATAAACTAGAGATCATTCGCAAAGCTGTTTCTTATATATGGGAAGCAGATCACACAGCCAAAGCAGCTACTCAGCTTCTCCCAGTAGATCCCCCTGTAGAGTTGATTGCCAGTCTCATCGTGGGGAATACTACATTCAGCTGCCCAGCCACTCAACCAGGCCCAGCCAAGTTGACACACAAACTTACTTAACCACCACAGTGACCTTGTTGTTACTTGAAATACCGGAGGCATAGCCTCCAGCCTCACAGCAATACACAAACCACCAAGTACAACAAACTGACAGACTACTGGTGGTGATGACTTGATGGCACCTAACAACAACAAACATGTACGAAAGCTGTATGATGAATGAGAACAACCGAAGAAAAATTGATGGATTTGAATTATGGTGATGACTAAGAATATTGAATTATCTTGGACTGCCAGAAGAATGAACAAATCTTGCTTGGAAGAAGGACAACCAGAACGCTCCTTAGAAGCGAGCCACAGTAGTCAAAACTGCCTGGCATTGGTTTAATGAGAGATACATAGACCAATGAAATAGAATTGAGAACCCAGAAATAGATTCATCGACCTATAGTCAGCTGATCTTTGACAAAGGCCCAAAATCCATTAAATGGGGAAGAGAATATTT
>NW_006922334.1:136446-140823 GCF_000298275.1 Orycteropus afer afer
CCCAAGAGAACGGAAAACATTATGTCCACACCCGAACCTCTAGAAGAAGGTTCATAGCAGCATTATTGATAATAGCCACAAATGAAAACAGTACAAATGCCTATCAACAGATAAACAGATAAATAAAATGTGATATATCTATACAACGGAATATTATACATCAGTAAAAAGGATAAGCCTTAAAAACATTATGCTAAGTGATAAAGCCAGATACAAAGGGCCAAATAGTGTATGATTTTATTTATTTTTTAAATATTCTGAATAGACAAATCTTTAGAGAATCAATTACTAGTGGCCAGAGGCCAGATGTAGGCAGGTTGGGGGAATGACTGCTAAGGAGTTGCTCTAGTTAATAGCAGTCATGTGGATTCTGACTCATGGTGACACCATGTGTTACAGAGTGGAACTGCTACATAAGGTTTTCTTGGCTCTAATCACTACAGAAGCAGTTGGCTAAACCTGAGGAACCACCGGGTGGGTTCAAACTGCCAACCTTTCAATTAGCAGCAAAGTGCCTACCCCTTGAGCCACCAGGGATGCTGTGCTAATGGGTACTAAGTTTCTCTTTGGGTTGATGAAAACATTTTGAAATTAGATAGTTGTGAGGGTTGCAGAATTCCCTGAAGACAGTAAAATCCACTGAAATGTTCATTTTCAAAGGGTAAAGTTTATGGTATATGAATTACTACAATTGTCTCTGTAGTGATATTATCAAAACAAAGTCTCCATTTGCTCAAAAAACAGACACCAGATTCCCACCTCAATTAGGTTACACTTCGAAGGCCATTAAGGTCCGCCTTCTCAACCCGCCTCCTTCTGCCTTCTAGGCCCCGCCCCCATAATGAATCCGACATCCGGGTTACCAATCACCTCAGTGAAATTCCTCGCACTCTGCTTCACAGCCCAGCTGTTGGTGACAGTTGGTATCGGCAAGGTCCTACCATCTCAGTCTGAACCCTGCTACAGAAGCCCACTGCCCGCCTGCCTGCCTGCCCGCCTGCCCGCTCAGAAAGAAACCTTTTGGCTCAGGACCGCCACCATGGGAACCATGCCCTCTCAAGTGCACCCCAACTATGAGCAGGAGCTTGAGGCCGCAATCAACAAGCAAATCAACCTGGAGTTCGGCGCCTCCTACGTGTACCTTTCCATGGCCTACTATTTCGACCGTGAAGATGTGGCCCTGAAGAACTTCTCCACCTACTTTCTGGGTCACTGGCATGAGGAGCAAGAGCACGCAGAGATGCTGCTGAGGCTGCAGAACCAAAGCAGGGGCCGCATCCAGCTCCACGACATCAGGAAGCCAGAGTTGGACGACTGGGGAACTGGGCTGAACGCCATGGAGTATGCCTTCCACCTGCAGCGGACCATCAACTGGAGTCTCCTGGATATACACGAGATGGCCATGGAAATGGGTGACCCTCAGCTGTGCCACTTCCTGGAGCACCACTTTCTGTTCAAGCAGGTGAGAATCATCAATGAATTGAGCTACCATGTGAACAACCTGCGCCAGCTGAGGGCCTCGGGTGGCAGCCTGGATGACTACATTTTCCCCAATTTCACCGTGAGTGACAGTGACAAGGAAAACTGAGACTTAGCTAAGCATACATGGTCCTGGGTGACTTTGGTGGTCTCTGATGCAACAGAAGCATGCTGCAGTTACAACGAGTTCATTTCTCTTTCTTTTTTCTCCTACATCCACGTTTCTTCCAATAAAATGATTTCATACCACAGTTAAATAAATACATAAATAGGTATATGTCTCCTGGTCATTCTTGTGTGCACAAAACTATCAAATTTAAGCACAGAGCAAATCCCCCTGCAGATGTCTAGTCCCCCCCCACCCTCCCACCCGCACCTCAATCTCAGGCAGGTAGGGATCTCCAGGGATGGAGGGAGGGAAAAGGTATTTGAGCTGAGCTTGGAAAACACAAAATTAATGTTCCCCTTATGAATAAACAAGGTGGGTGGATGGGGTGTATGAGGTTGGTCAAATGGGTGGATTGGATGGGGTGGTGCCTGGATGAGGGTGCATGCATGACCTGGAATTCATGATAGTGGGAGTCTGCGGGGGGGTGGTAAAAGGAATGGGATTGGGCAGTGAAGGAATTAAAGAAGATCAGTAACATAGGCAAAAATTTCTACTTTACTAAAACATTCAGAACTTAACGTTTCCTAGTGATAATGGGAAATGAGCCTTAGGCAGATTGACAACATAAAATAATAAAAGTACTTATATTTAAGTCAGTTCTGACTCATAGGAAGCCTATAGGACAGCATAGGGCTTCCAAGACTGTAATCTGGTTTTTGTTTTATTTTGGCTTTTTCTTTTTTTGAAATTGGGTTTTGGGTGCACAGTTACAGTACAAAATTTGTTTTACATTCAGCAGTTCATATACATTTGATTTCACTCCCCGATTATCATCCCCAAACATAACACACTCTCCTCCCCTCCCATCCCTGTGACCAACCCCGCCTCTCCCCGCACCCCATGCCCTTAACTATGCAGTTCTGTCTGTGTAGCTTTCCTTCCATGTGACTGCTGCCCCTCACTGCCCCATGGCCGATTGCTCTAAGGGGTGCATTTCCCTAGGGTAGATGGGTGCATGGCCCTGTGTTGGGTGTTCTGCATGTAAGTCTTTCTACTGTTGGGCTAAGAGCTGATCCTTGGGAGTGAGTAAAATCTCAGGCCTAAAGGGTATTCCGGGGCCATAGGCTTGGAGGTCCCACCAGACTCCTTCCGTCATTTTTGTGTAACGCTGTAATCTTTGGGGAAACCCATTGCCAGATCTTTCTCCCTTTGAATGCCTGGTGGTTTCTTAACCACTGCACCCCTTGGGCTCCTAAAAATAGTAACTAGCACCCTGGATGTCCAAGTCCTTTTATTTACATTATTGTATTTTTATTTTTATATGGACTTCAGGAGGTAGAAAGAGCAAGTATTGTGATGATATCTTCGCCACTGAGAAAAGGGGAAGTCACACTGGTAACAAGTAGGGACATGGATGTACATCTTCTGATACTAGGTCCATTCTGTTACTGTTACCATATCCCCAGCTGTTCAGACAGTCCTGATCACTGCAGACTCTCCCCTAATTACAGGTGTATGGTGTACTTCCAGCCTAGAGTGGGGATAGCTTCTAAACATCAGTCCAAAACCCTTCCCATAAGAAAAAAAAGCCTTCAGAATTAGCATCAGACAAATAAACAGAAGCAAGGCACTTCAAGGAAGGTGTTGACACCTGTACATCTGAAACTTTCTGTTCAGGCTCTCTCTCCCACACAGGCAGCATCTGCCTGACCTGAGTTTGACCTCAGGGCTCGAAATCCCCAGGGAGAACATACCTTCCATCCAGACATCTTCACTGTGAGTGGATTTTCTTGAGGCACAATAGCTAAAGAGGTGGCTCCAGAACACTCGTGGGCTGACATGCAAACCCACTTCATCCCAAGGCCTGGACAGAGAATCTCTATATTTTTGCCATGCACAGTGCACTATAATCTATCTCCTGAGGCACTGACACTTGTGATGTCCTTAGTCTTTACAGGCTTCTCAAACTGAACCCAGTATGGTACTGCCTTTGTTGCTGGGACCACTCTTCCTCTCACTGTCCCTTTTCGATGATGCAGAGGAACTTTCCGGGATAATGTAAAGAAGGCCACTTAGACCCCCCCCATCCTTTTATTTAACCCAGAAAAGAATTTCCTAACCTTTAAGACTAGACCAGAGTTCTAATGACACTCCACAACCTATGAAAAGCCACTTATTGTAGTGGCCTGTTTCACAGCTTTTCTTTAAGAATTCCTGGCAGACGGATCTCAAAACCTACTAGACAGTCACAGTAGTCAAAACTGCCTGGTATTGGTACAATGACAGACACATAGACAAATGGAATAGAATTGAGAACCCAGAAATAGATCCATCGACCTATAGTCAGTTGATCTTTGACAAAGGGCCAAAATCCATTAAATGGGGAAGAGAATGTTTGTTTAATAAATGTTGCTGGCAAAACTGGAGATTCATTTGCAGAAAAATGAAACAAGACCTGTACCTCACGCCATACACAAAAATGAACACCAGATGGATCAAAGACTTAAATGTGAAACCTAAAACTCTAGAGTGCCTCAAGGAAAATCTAGGGGCAAATTTAAGGGCCCTAATATATGTCATAAATAGACTATCAAGCACAACTCAAAATGCACAAACAGCACAAGAGACACCAGATGATTGGGACCTTCTAAAAATTAAATTTTTATGTGCTTCCAAAGACTTCTCCAAAACAGGCAAAAGAGACTCTACAGATTGGGAAAAAATTTTGGTAATGACATATCTGACAAGGGACTTATCTCTAGAATTTATAGAAAACTCCAACACCTCAA
>NW_006922334.1:141635-142197 GCF_000298275.1 Orycteropus afer afer
CCAGGGACTGCACAGAGGACTGTGCACAGTGGCTAGGGAACAAACGGAGAAGGTGAAGAGAAAGGTGAGCTGAGCTGTGGACTTTTGCCGGTCCAGAAGGCCCAACCATTTTGAAGGTTTAAAAAGCAGCTTGACTGTTTTGGATATGCAAAGAGACAGCGCTCTCACAGATTTCTGGAGCTTAAGAACACATTCTGCTTTCCAGCAACCCCAAGGACACTCAGGGCCTGCAAGACTGAAAAGGTACAACATTCTTCTTGTTACTGCACCCTACACCCGCTTGGTGGACAGAGGTGTGGCCATCCCCACTCCCACTTCTGAGCCCACAGGAACTCCATCACAGTCTGTGTACTCAGACAGAGCCTGGGTGCCCTAGCCAGTCCTCCACCGATTTTTTCTTTTCTTTTTTTTTTCTTTTTCGCTTTCTTTTCCCCAGTGATCAGTTTGCTTGTATTTGTCTGTTTCAAACCAACTAATATTATTAATACTTTGGCCTTTTCATTATTATTCTTAATCTTCCCCTACCAGGTCCTAGTTTTCAGCATTTTTTTTTCTTTTCCCT
>NW_006922334.1:146519-147714 GCF_000298275.1 Orycteropus afer afer
CCTTGAAGACCCTAGGGTGCACGTTTCTCCTGTGGCATACATGGGGTCCCCACGTGTTGGAAGTGACTCGATGGCAACCAACAAGTATCTTTAAAACAACGATTTCACAAACTGTGTGGACTCTAACAGAGTGGGTGTCATTGGCTTGGAAAAAAAAACCAGAAGACAATAGAGGAATACTCTTAAGAAATCATGCATCACCAACACCTTCCATGGCACAGAGGGCAATAAACAATATCAATGATTCTGAGAACAGTGATTTAGAAGAGTGCAACTTGAATCTGAAGCCTTTTTAGCAGTCACCTTAAACATTTTTAAGAATTCCTGGCTAACACCAAGAGTTAGACACTGTACTACTCACCAAAAGGTTGGCAGTTTGAACCCACTCAGAGGCATCTCAGAAGACTAACCTAGTGATCTTCTTCCAAAAGGTCACAGCCTTGACCCCTACAGAGAGTTCTGCTCTAAGCACATGGACTCGCCATGAATCAGAATCAACTTGACAGTAACAAGTTTGAGTTTTGGTGTTTGTTTAACAAATTATTTAGCATATACTTTCCTTTTTGTGTGTGTACATGAGTGCTCCAATGACAAAATAAACCCTGTCTAATTAAGTACTAAAAAAACTGTACATAAGTATAAAATGAAAAATCTAACAAAAATTCTAAGGAGTGGAAAATACTGTGTCCTAATTTATTTGGTATCATTTTTTCTTTCTTTCTTGGTGGGACCTAAAATAAGGGCATGTCTTAAAATTGACCTATTTGATTTAATAAAGTAGACTATTTTGTGGCTCCATTGTACAGGGCTCCCAGGCTTAAGGTCATCTCATGATCCAACATGGCTACTAGAGCTCCAGCTATCATTAATCAGCATACAAGGAGGGAAAGAGAGGCAAGAAGAATAAAAAGGGGCATCTTAAAGGGCATCACTTCCCCTTTAAGAAAGCATTCTGGAATTAAAGTATAATATGTCCACTTACATATTATTGGCTATAACTGGTCACATGGCTCACCTATTTGTAAAGGAGTTTGTGAAATACAGTCTTTTAGCTGGACAGCAATTTTCCTAGTTGAAATATAAGGACTCATTTACTAAAAACATGTTGTTGTTATTGTTGTTATGTGCCGTCGAGTCGGCCCCGACTCATAGCGACCCCTCCTTGAGTTTCCGAGGCAGTATCACTACGGAAGTA
>NW_006922334.1:149164-156201 GCF_000298275.1 Orycteropus afer afer
TACCCTTCTTTATAAAATCAAACTGCCACATTTTTCTCCTGCAGAATGGCTGGTAGGTTCAAACCACCGATCTCTTGGTTAGAAGGTGAGTGCATTAACCACTGTGCTACCAGAGCTCCCTTAGGGAAAGGCAACATAAAAAAATAAGGAGGTTGGCACAAAATGGTAAAGGCAAAGGAAGACACTGGAAGGAGCCAAGCATTAAAGGCAGTAGAGGTAAATGCTATTGCACACAAAGTCCTGCAATGACTGTAAGAACAATAATCCAGGAGTGAATACATAGATGAGCAGATGTGGGAAGGTGAATGCGACTAAACCCACACACATATACAGGTTTGACAGAGGATATTTCTACATATGTACTTACATGTGCTGAAATACATCCATGGAGATAGTAGAATACAGGGGGCAAAGGTATGAAAACTACTTAGCAATAACCAAACACCTTGAGGAAATGAGGCACTGGGTCTAGGGCATCAGGACTGAATCTCAGGGGATTATATTGAGGTCAGTTGACACAACATAGTCCCCAAATAAAATGTTATGCATCCTACCATGATGAGTAACAATTGGGGTCTTAAAAGCTTGTGATTAGCCATCTAAGTTGCAACTATCAGTCTCTCCCTGTCAAGAGTAATGAAGAGTGAAGAAAATCAAAGACTCATGAAAACACACAATCCAAAGGACTAATGGATCAGGTGAAACTCAGCCTCCACGATCCTGAGACCAGAAAAAAATAGATGGTGCCCAGCTACCACTACCTCCCACTCTCAAAGGTATCACACTTGAAGATACTGGATTGACCAAGAGGAAAATGTGATACAAAACTCAAAATCATTAAAAAAAAAAGTTAGGCTTACTTTTTGGATAGAGACTGGTGGAACCCTTGAAACTATGGCATTTAGTCACCTTTCAAGCCTGCAACTGAACTGACCCCCATGGCTTGACTTTCAGCCACACAATAGACAGTTAATAAGGTGCAGCAGGGAGGCATGCACTCTTCAGAGCAACAAACCATATGAGATTCAAAGGTCAGTATTCACCCTGAGACAAAGTTTGGAAGGCAAGAATGGGTAGGAAAGAAGGATGAATGGAAAGAATCATAGAAAGTGGGATGAGTACTGTTATATTGTGGGGATTACAATCAATGTCAAGAAACAATTGGGTACGAATTCTTGAATGTAAAATGAAATTGATCTGTGAATTTTCACCCAAATCACAGTGAAAAGGTTTTTAAAAAGAAAAACATTTAGTGAATGCACATTGCGTGCTGTTGGTTGCCAATGACTTGATTCTGACTCATGATGATCCTTTGTTTGCAGGGTAGACCTGCACCATAGGCTTTTCAAGGGTAAGACCTTTCAGAAGCAGATCACCAGGCTTTTCTTCTTTGAAACCTCTGCATGGTTCCAAACTGCCAAACTTTCAGCTAGCAGTTCAGTGCTTAACTGTTTCCACCACCCGGGGACCCATTACATATATTGCTAGGTCATGGGAAAACCTACAAAAATCATAGAATACATGATTACAATCAGAGTGTATACAGAGAACTTTTGTGGTGCAGGAAGGAATCAGTCAACTTCTGACTGGAATACTTGAGGGAGAATTAATGCGGAAGATGACATGGGAACTGGGTCTTCTAGAAACTAGTAAAATTCACTCGTTATCAAAAGGCACTCTAGGTGGAGAAAACAGCAGCTACAAAGACAGAGAATGTTTGAAAGACCTCATACAAAAATGTGGGTGGAGAAGTAGTGGGTGATGAGTCTAGGAAAAATAAAAAAGATGCAGTCAGAATGAAAAAAACAAAAATTTTTTTAACCTATCTAGCAATTTTCCTCCCCTCCCCTACTATCCCTGGTAACCTAACTAGAAAGTTTCTTTCCATATGTAAACCTTTCCTTGACTTTTTAAAATAATGGACTGACACAATATTTGTCTTTCTGTGACTGACTTATTTCACTCAGCATAATGTTGTCCAGACTGTACAAATTTTTGAATGTCAAACTGAGGATTGTAGCATGGGTTTTTAAGTCTCTGAATGACCACTGAAATCTGTGTCCTAAAGTGGTTATTCGGTTTGAAAATCTGGAAAACAGACTGGAAAAGGAATACATTAGAGGTTGTTGTTGTTGTTATGTGCCGTCGAGTCAGCCCCGACTCATAGCGACCCCTCCTTGGGTTTCCGAGGCAGTATCACTATAGAAGTAGGATTGCCCAACCTTGTGTAGGGGGACCAATTAGGAGGCCACTGGAAGAGAAAGTGAGGCCCTGAACAAGATGTAGCAGTGGTCATAGAGGAGACCTGGTGGTTTGACTAATATTTCCTCAGAAACAGACTAGCCAAGAATTTGAGTGCAAGTAGTGTATTTTGGAGTTGCTGTCAGGAAAACTGATGGAGAGTGGAGAAACTGAGACAGGGAAAGAAGCCAATAAAAGGATGCAGTTACCATTTTGGAAACTGTAGTCAATTTTACTGGGAACTCTGGGAGACAGCATAGAACACACTTCATAGTTACCTCAGTCGAGGAGCAAGGAAGCTAGAATATTGATCCACCAATTTCCCAGCTGTTATTGATCTTTCAGAATTTTTAATTTGCTGTCAAGTGGACCAAGTGTGCTCCATTCACCAAAGAAAAGCTGTCAGGAAGGGACTCTCAAGTGTTCCCAACAAGCAGCTTTCAGAGTATAGAGGTAATTGCCCGGGGTATGTGGGTTGAGCCCCCAAAGCATTTATCATAGTTGGTGAATTTAAATACATACATCAGGAGGGTTGAAAAGGCAAGACTTGCTAAGCAATTGATGTGGGGGACAGAGTAAGGAGGAAAGAATTGAAGAAGACTTGGTGGCATTTTATTGTTGGATATAAGCTGAAATGGATTATACTTGAAGAGGAACATTCTTTAAGCCTGGGGTGAGAACAACAGTTCTTTCTGGGGTGTGAGTGTGTGTGTGTGTGTATTTGCTTTTTCTTTAGAGATTCTTTCAGGTCCTAGGTTGGCACAAGCAGTTTGCGATCAGCTGCTAACCTGAAGGTTATGCATTTGAACCTACCCAGCAGCACTGTGGACTGAAGGCCTAGCAATCTGACTTCATGAAGTTTACAGTTAAGGAAACCCTATAGAGCAGTTCTATCTATGACACATGGGGTTGCCAGAGATGAACACTCATACATTACTGTTAACATGACTCCACTGTATTCAGATTCCACCAGTTTCCCCACTAATGTCCTTTTTCTGTTCCAGGATCCAATCCAGGATACCACATTACATTTAAGTGTTATATGTCTGTAGTCCCCTCTATCTGTCTTTCCTTGTTTCCATGACCTTGACAGTTTTGAAGGGTGCTTACCATGTGTTTTATACAATATCCTTCAATTTGGCTTTATAAATGTTTTATAATTAGACTGGTGTTATGGATTTGGGGGAAGAATACCATTATTATAATAGAATATGCAAAATTCAGGCCTTGAGTTGCAACTGAAAGATTCTGTGGGCAAAATATTGAATGATGCAGGAAACAGCAAAAGAAGTGGATGGAATACACAAAGTCACTGTACCAAAAAGAATTGGTGGATGTTCATCCATTTCAGGAGGTTGCATATGATCAAGAACCCATGGTTTGAAGGGAGAAGGTGAAACTGTACTGAAGTAATTGGTGAAAAACAAGGCTCCAGTATTTGATGGAACACCCACTGAGATGTTTCAACAAAGAGATGCTGTGCTAAAGGCAGTCACTTGTCTATGCCAAGAAATTTGGAAGACAGCTACCTGGCAACCTGACTGGAAAAGATCCATATTTACACCTATTCCAAAGAAAGGTGATGCCAAAGAATATGGTAATTATCAAACAGTATCATTAATATCACACACAAGTAAAAGCTTGCTGAAAATAATTCAAAAATGATTGCAGCAGTATAGTGACAGAGAAATTCCAGAAATGCAAACTGGATTCAGAAAAGGATGTGGAATGAAGGCCACCATAGTTGATTTCAGCTTACTAATAATGCTGAAGATATCAATGCTTGTGTGTTTCTTTTCATTTTTTATGATTTCCAGTTTTCCTAGATTCATACTTCGTACATTCCACATTCTGATAATCAATGGATGTTTGCAGTTGTGTCTTCTCATTTTGAGTCCTCCCACATTGGCAAATGAAGGTTCCAAAAGCTTTACTCCATCCACTTTATTAAAGATGACTCTATTTTGAGAAGGCAGCTCTTCCCCAGTCATATTTTGAGTGCCTTCCAACCTGAGGGACTCATCTTCCAGCACTATATCAGGCAATGTTCCCCTGCTATTCATAAGGTTTTCACTGCCCAATTTTTTAAAAACTAGACCGCCAGGCTCTTTTTCCTAGTCTATCAGTCTGGAAGCTATGCTGAAACCTGTCTGTTATGGGTGACTCTGCTAGTATTTGAAATATTGGTGTCCTAACTTCCAGCACACAGCAACATGCAAGCCACCACAGTATGACAAAATGACAGATGAAGGTATATACCCTAGAGACCTGAAAATGATGGCATGAATAGACATGTGTACACCTATGTCCATTGCTGCTTTATTCACAATAGTAAATAAATGGCAACAACCAAAGTGCCCATCAAAGAATGGATGGATGGGTAAGCAAATTGCCATACAAATATACAGTAGATACTATGCAGCCATAAATAAACAATGAGTCAGCAAATCATGTTATATCATGGATGGACCTGGATAGTGTAATGCTAAGTGAAATAATTCAAGCATATAATGCCAAACATTGTATGGTCCTTGTTTCATAGAAGACAGAATAGATATATTTGGAGAGACCAATGTTCACTGGTTGTTACCAGGGATGGGGAATGGGAGGGAAAAGTATGCTTTAGACTGAAGATATTTTTTATTATTATTAATTTGTTTATTTTTGGTGATGGGAAAAGGGGCACCAAATGTGGATGTAGTGACTGCAGCATAAGCCAAGCTATTGGTATACAGGTAAGTGCAAAAGGAAAAAAAAACTCAACTGCCATTGAGTCAGATCTGACTCACAGTGACCCCCTTTAGGTTTCCAAGACTGTAAGTTTTTACAGAAGCAGATTGCCTCATCTTTCTTCTGCAGAGCAGCCAGTGAGTTTGAACCACCAACCTTTTGGTTAGCAGCTAGATGCATTAACCACTACACCACCAGAGCTCATTACAAGTAAGTGCAGATGTGTACAAATCGAAGTTTTTATTTATTCTTATAAATACAAATATGTGGATGCAGGAACATATATTCATTGAAGAAACAAATACAGAAATTCCTCCGACATAGCCAAACACCTCCCAAAACTGGTTACGGCCATAGTCTCATGGAACAATTCTGTCGATTAGCATGACATTGTTCACAAAAATCATGATCTGCATCCTAGTGAAGTGAATAGGATCTGAGGTCTTAAAAGGGGTGAGCAGCCATCTATGACACAACTATAGGTCTCTATTTGCCAAAAGCAAAACAGACAAATGGAACCATAAAGAAGAGAGGACTCCCTGAGATATTGCCCTGTTAGGCCGTACTTTTGTGGCTGTGGTCCAATGATAATCTAATTTTTAGAGTCCTTGTGGTACTAAAGCTGCCTACATAGCACAAATGGTGAGGCTCAGCTACTAACTGACAGGCTGCCTTTTCGCATTCACCTATCAACACTGCAGAAGGCCTTTTTTCTTATGTAAGATTGCAGTCATTGCAAACCCTATGCACAGTTCTACTCTGAAACATGAGTCTGACTTGACTCAATGGCAATGTTGTATGTTTGTTTTGTCTGTGGTGCGATATTGGCAGGTCAGAAACGGTGCACAGTTAAATTTCTGTAAACAATCTCTTCTGGGTCTTTGGACTTTGGGAGAAAGGACAGTGCAGAGGAAAGAAAAGAAATGCTCTCTGCAGTAGTGACACCTCACTTAGTGTCAATAAGAAAGGTATCTCTGTAGGTGAGTATCTTAGATTTTTCCCCAACTCTAACATTACAGCCTCTTTTTCAAGGGCTCTTAGTAAAAGTAAAAAAAAAAAAAAAATTAAAAAATATTTAAAACATTTCCTTTTGTAGCTTTGACATTCTGCTATTATTCAAAGGGCTGTATGGTAGCCTCTCACAGCTGTACAACAAGGTATGGATTTTGCAGTATGTGCTACTACTGTCCGTATTAGCTCAACACATTCTACCTCTCCTGTTCCTCCTTTCTTCTCCTGTCCCACTGCTTTCCTCTTGTCAGTGCTCCAGACCATGCTTTTCTTCCCAAATACTGCAGCACTGCATTGATAGACATCTAGATTCTACCCATTTTTAATAAGATCGTGAATGTCACAATGAACATCTTTAATACATTTAGCTCTTTCCTTTGATTGCATTTTTTCCTTGGGATAAATTATCAGGAGGGGTATTACCACACCAAACAGAACTCAAAACAGAACTCAAACGCACTGCCACTCAGTCCATTTTGACTCATCGTGACCCCCTTTGGGTTTCCAGGACAGTTAAATCGTTATGGAAGTAGATTGCCTCATCTTTCTTCCATTGAGCGGCTGCTAGGTTTGAACTATCAACGTTCTAGTTCTTAGTCAAATGCTTATTGGTCCTCCTTTATTACAGAAGCATAGTTCACAGGATATAGAATTCACAAATGAAAGTTTTGTCGTCGTCCCACCCCCCAGCACTTGAAAAAATATCGTGACATCTCCTTCTGGCTTCCACAGTATCAGATGAGTAATGAACGGGCATTCTCACTGGTGCCTCTGCAAAGGTAATAAGTCATGTCTCTCTGCCAACTTATAAGATTTGTTGTTGTTTGTTTCGGAAGTATAATTATGATATATACTGTTGTGGATTTCTTAAGGTTTATTCTACTCATGGGTCACACACACTCAGTTTCTTGAATCTGTGTGTTCTTTCTGACACATCTGGGAAGTTTCCAGGGTTGCCATCAATTCAATGGCAACAAATGACAACAATTTTTGTCAGTACTCTGTCAGCTTCCCTCTCTTTCCCTTTTTTTCTGGGACTCTGATTATATAAATTC
>NW_006922334.1:156970-157492 GCF_000298275.1 Orycteropus afer afer
CCCTAGGCAATGCTAGTCATACAGCTTGTCAGTGTCTGTGGGTGGGGACAGGGAGTCTCAGGGTCATCCAGGACAGAGAGCACTTTCTTTGACTGTTTGTCGACAGCAGGAGTTCCAGTTTTTCCCCCTTGCAGGTTATGCTGGGTTCAACCTGGTATTTTCAGTGGAACTCTTAATTCTGTCTAGGGAAGGAACGAGCCTCCCTTGACCACCTTCTGACATTAAGTTAGGACTTACAAAATGTTGGGCTTGGCTTATCTTTTTTGCTGGGTTAAGGAGAGGGATCACTGTGTTGGTTCTCCATTCTCAAGGTCCCTAACTAACTTGCCTTTCTCTTTCCACCTTACAGAATTCTCCTTTAGCTGTCTCTCATGTTATCTTCAGAGTTCAGAGTGGCAGTTATGGAAGGATCAAGGAGAAAGGAGTCTAAGTCACCTTACCTGGACTGAAAATCTTTTCTGTGCCTTAAAAATGCTA
Source organism: Orycteropus afer afer (assembly GCF_000298275.1). Taxonomy (NCBI): domain Eukaryota; kingdom Metazoa; phylum Chordata; class Mammalia; order Tubulidentata; family Orycteropodidae; genus Orycteropus; species Orycteropus afer. The sequence continues at coordinate 157,448 of NW_006922334.1, forward strand.
AGTAGATTAGGTCAAGCCATTTTTGGATAATCTCCCTTTCTTAAA
>NW_006922334.1:157652-176963 GCF_000298275.1 Orycteropus afer afer
CATATCATCATTCATATCATATTCAATGATCTGTTAATATTCATATCATATCCCATGCTGAAGGGGTGGGGATAATACAAGAGTATGGGTACTTGGGGATCCTGTTAGAATTCTATCCACCATAAGAAGCATGGATGAGTGTACTAGCCCTAGTTATCATCCAGTTGAAGGTAGAAACCTGTTAGAATATTAGAACAGTACCTGTTAAGGTCATTCTACTCACTTCCAATGCAGTAGATCTGGTATCAGAAATGCTTAAGAAACTCCAGACTGAAAAGGTTTTGAGAATTTAACATGAATTTCATACGTTTGATCTCTTTAAATCTTCATTTCTGACCATGGGACTATCTTCTGTGTGAAAAGTACACTAGCTCAAAGACGATGTGCAATCCCTGTGGCTGCCACCAGATCGTGTGAAAAATGAAGGTCAGTGGTGATTCTGATTTTTAAATCTAAAAGGTTTATAATGGACATTTCCCACATATATATGGGTCACATATTGCACAAAATGTTTCACTATTACTTTAGGTTATAATACAGTGTTCTCTCACCTAAACCAAGATGAATAATTTTAAGCAAAATTTGCTGCACTGGTCAACCAAAACAAAACAAACAAAAAAAAGAATCAAGATTTCAGGCAAAATGAGAATCTGAAGTAAAAGTATTTACTATGTTTAGAAATGAAGTATGACCTGAAATTTAATTTTAAATCTAAAACTGGTGTGGATATTTTTACTGGGCACAATTAAAATCGAATTACCACGTGTGATTTATAACTCAGGTTTTACCTTGAAGGCTTTCAGATTACTACTTAGGAGGCCCCCAACCAGCAATTAGGAGCTTTTGAAAATGTGCACAAAGATAAAGTCATAGAGAAGCCATAAATGCCTTCATAGTAAATAATGATCTGTTTAAAAATAACTGAATGAAATAAAGTACCTAAGAGAGGAATTGAAATATAAATGTAGCCATGAAACAAAATTTAAAGAGAGACCTATACTGCATATTATCCTTAGTTGTTTTCAGTCACAACAAGTCTAAGTGGGACAAGACACAGGTAATATGTTATAAGCATTTGTCATCTTCTCATCACTTCTAATGATGAAATGTACTTGTTAAGTCCATTATCATATCGGATGTAAATAATCAGAGAAAAGAAAAATTAAAAGAGAGAGGGGTTGTTAAAGAGCTGAGTTGAAAGAACTAAGCAGAGGACAGGAAGAAGTGACTAAAAAGCCTGCCTGGACTGGGTCTGAAGAGCCTTGGGAATGCTGATTGTGCCAGATGGTCTCTGATTTCCTGTCTAGACCCACCCCCTAATCCTTCTCATGCTGCTCTGTGACTCCAAGAGTCTGACCTGTATGGGCTTCACCAACCAATTTCCATTGTCCTGTGTCTTCATGTTGGGTTTGGCTAATGGGAACTACTGACAGACTAGAGGGCAGGAGGAAAGAAAGGGTCTTTATTTCCCAGGCTCCACCCACCCCCTACAAGCTTTAGCTTGGTGGTGACTACATTTTCTTCAGCCTAATGTCGCAGTTCCTGTTGGGTGGCCTTCTACAACACCAACAAGATGTGCTGGGTTTCAGGAACCACTATCTCTCATTGTCGCTTCAAGCCTGGTGGTTGAATAATGCTTTCTTGTAGTTGCTAGCTGCAGGGCCCTTCATCTCTTGGTTTTCCTTCATTAAACCGATAAACTTACAGCATGATATGAATGTAACGCTCCTTTCTTTGTGAGAATAACACAATAAATTCTTAAGTTGTTTGTTAAATTTTTTGCATGGTTGGTGTTTTTTATGCATGCATAGCCAAAAGGGAACAGGACCATGAAGTGTCTTGCATTTACATAATTAGATAATATTAAATTCATCTGGTGGTGTAGTGGCCAAAACACTTCTCCGCTAACAGACAGGTCTGCAGATAGAACAGCCACTCCATGGGAGAAAGACACAGCATTCTCCTTCAGTAAATATTCTAACAACTCACTGCCATAGAGACATATGCGCCTCATAGCGACTCCTCCTTGGGTTTCCGAGGCAATATCACTAGGGAAATAGATGGCTCAACATTCCTTGCAAACGCTATGGGGGAGTTATACTGTGTCGTATTGTGTCACTATGAGTCAGAATCGACAGGGAAGCAACAGGGCTTTTCTTTCCTTCTTTTTTACTCAAATTCAACTACAATTGAGTGCATCATGTTAAGACTTTCTAATGGAATCAGGAACTTCCCATCCCAGTATACATACTAAGTTTCTACAGAAATTCAGTGACCCACCATGGTGTGAAATTGATCTTTACTGTCAAGTTAAAGTTTTTTCAAAACATTTCTTTTTATTTTGGAACAGATATTGGGGAGAAAAAACAATGCTTTCTTCAGATATCAATGACTTCTTTCACGTTGTTCCATTTTATTTAAGCATGACTCAAAAAATGGGCTAGAGGAAATAATTCCTACTTGTCCATCATTATTCCAGTCTATAAAGCTGAGTGTGAAGGTCTCAAAATTGTATCTTTCTCCAGAATCTGTTACATTTGTGGGACAATTTTCACAGGAAGAGTTTTCAATTAGTCAATTATCAGTCCTCCAGATATAATTCTCTTGGGAGCAAGGTAGTACGCGAAGCTCATTGTCTTGTATTTTGTAATGCAGCTACTACTACAAGATTTCAATGCATCACCTTTGCCAAAACTGTTCTTCGATGACTCTTGGTAGGTTGATCGTGATTGCCTGCATTTAGGTGTTGACCTTCTTGCCAAGCCTCTGGTAATGACTTTGATGGTGCACTTCATTACCGCCTTCAAACAACTTTGAGCTAGTTTCTGAAATTTCGCTACCGGAGCTGTTAGGATTACTCTTCATCACTCCTCTGCAAGACTGGTTTCCTCCTGGTCCACTTCTTATCACATTTACGGTTTGTCCCATGGAGTCTCTAGTAGACACTTCATTTGAAGGGTCTTCTCCATGTTTTAACACAAAGTGGGGAAGAGAGAAAGGAAAAACTAAAATTGGGGCAATCATTAAGTAGTACTCTTGTATGTTATTGCAAAAAACAATGAGAACTTAAAGAGTCAAATATTTTAAACAGGTTTTACATTTACAGTTAATTGTTTTGTAAACTACATTGTCTAGATTCATAAGTAAAGGCAATACATTTCAATTTGATGGGTAAAGAATGAGCTACTCTTAGAGAAATTTAGAGAATTCTTTAAAGATGATCTGGAATAAGTCTATTTTCAATATCCAAAGACAACTTTTTTTTTTGTTTAGTCTGCTATCAAAACATTGATGCAACTAAAAAACAAATTATGCACCTGTAGGGTTCCCAACTCCACTTCCCTGTGCCACTGAGTCCTTTGCAAGTCACAGTGACCCTATAGGACAGACTAGAACTGCCCCACAGGATTTCCAAGGCTGTATATCTTAATGGAAGCAGACTGCCTCATGTTTCTCTCAAGGAGTGACTGGTGGGTTTGAACTGCTGACCTTTCATTTAGCAGCCAAATGCCTTAATCACTATGCAACCAGAACTCCATCCAGGAAGGTACAATAGCAGCATTTTAATTCAAATGACATTTTTTTCCAAATTTTTTAATTCTGTTAGTTTTTTTCAGTGTCTTTAGTGCCTTAGATAATACATACACATATTGCCAAAAGCAAAACTCACTATCATCTAATCAAGTCTGACTCACAGCAACCCTATAGGACAGAGTAGAATTGCCCCACAGGGTTTACCAGACTGTAAATCCTTATGGAAGCAGACTTCCATATCTTTCTCTCCTGTGGAGCAGCTGGAGGGTTCCAACTGCTGACCTTTTGGTTAGCAGCCTAGACTAACCACTGCATGATCAGCGCTCCTGACAATATATAAAGTTGTATTAAAATACAAAACTGTCGTAGCTATTGTAAAAATATAAATAAGGTTTATGGGTCTGTAAGTATTTGAATACCTTTGACTGAATTGAATAAGGAGCTCTGGTGGTGCAGTGATTAAAGCATTTGGCTTCAAGCCACAAGGTCGGCAGTTTGAACCCACCAGCAACTCCATGGGAGAAAGATGAGGCAGTCTGCTTCTGGAGAGCTTTACAGCCTTGGAAACACTGTGGGGCAGTTTTACACTGTTCTACAGGGCTGCTATGAGTTGAAATCCACTTGATGGCAGTGGGTTTATTGTATTGAATTGACATGGAATGGAAGGTCAGACCAAATGAACAGACGGAACTTTGCACCATACATATGAAGACATGCTCAAGAACCATACTTCTCTAGTACCCTCTTAGTAAGTAAAATTCTCAGCCTCACCCTGGGAAGGAAACACTGGCCTGAAGTTAGAGCAGGGGTTCTCAGCCTCAGCACTACTGACATTTGGGCAGGAAAATTCTTTGTTTTAGGGTGCATTCTAGGAGGTTTAGTAGCACTTCTGACCTCTGTCCACTAGATGCCAAACAGCGCCCTCCAGTGTCATCACCAAAAATGTCTCCAGATATTTCCAGATGTCCCAAGTACCACTGGGATAAAGGGATCTAGAATACTTTTGATGCTTACTCAGTATGCCTCCTCAATAGGAATATTGCTTGTTCCTATCACATCTAGCAAATTGGCAATGGCAATGAAAGCCTTTGATACTCTCCATTTACTTGATGGGAGCTGGGAGGCCTTGTTGTGCTAACCAAAATGTCCACAGACACTGGCACATGTCCCTGGGGGAGGGGGAGTAGGAGAAACTTCCATCAGAGGGGAGAAACCAAGGGACAAAGAAAGATGACCTCTGTGTGCCCTAATTAAAATAATTAAATATTTAGCATAAAGAAGAAAAACAAAATCTACAACAAAAAATCCCACTGTGTCATTCTCACCAAACATCAATGCCGCTTTTCTTTTAATGAGCAGTTACTTAGTTTCAATTTATGCCATATCTGTATAATCTTTGATATTTAACAGTCTGAATTTTCTTATCTGTGTCACCCCTCATAGCAAATATGCTTCAATTTTCACCTGAGTGTTGTGGTGGCGGGTCCTCTTTGATCATCCGTAGTCTGGCCTGCAGCTCTTCCTCTGTACTGTCACCTGGGCCACCTAACAATTTGTTGTCCCTCAAAAGGATATAATCCTCATCACTTAGATCACTTACAAATCGATAAAAGGCTTCTAGCTTAAGCAATTTAGCCCTCTGACGCCTGCGGTAGGCGGCAAACTCACTTTCTTGATGCCTAACATTTGAATTTTCCATCTTGATCAACAAGTGGAAAATTACCTCACTATTAAAACATTAAGCATAAAATTATTAAACACAGTTGAAAAATAATAAACTGGATTGTCGCTTTTTGCACTTTCTGCTTAAATTTTAGTGTCCAGATCCGACTCAGTGGGTTCGCCACAGGAGAGCCTCCTACTGGTCTCTGCCCCTCACCATCTGGTGAATCTCTTGTTGAGGGCGGCCTCTAGACCAGTGTCTAGGAGCTGTTGCCTAGGCAACCACGTTCTTCCCCATTGTTACAGAGACTAGATTCAGGTTCTGTTTCTTTTCATTCCAAACAAGCAATCATTGCTGTGTACCTCTGCTTGAGAAAGACCAGTCAGTCTACTTCCATAAAAGTTTATAGCCTCAGAAACTTTATGGGGCCATTCTCCATTGCCCTATAGGGTCGCTGTAATTCGGAATCAACTTGTTGGCGAGCATTGGGTTTTTTTGACACTGTGTACTAAGCACTGTCCTTCGTCTCCCCCACTCACAGGAGCCTATATTTTCAGATTTTCAGAAGGCTTTTTCCAGGCAGTGAGTTCAGTTTTGGTTTGATACGCTCCAATTATTTGTACGCTAAATTATAGAACCCCAACATGGCATTCAGCTGCTAAACAAATTCCCGTGGTTCGAACCCACGAGCCTCTGGGTGGTTGTTATTTGTTATGTGTTGTCGAGTCGGCCCCGACTCATAGCGACCCCTCCTTGGGTTTCCGAGGCTGTATCACTATGGAAGTAGATTGCCCAACCTTCCTTCCGAGGATTGGCTGGTGGGATTGAACCGCCAGCCTTCTGGTTAGCAGTCAAGTGCCTTAGCCACTATGCTACCAGAGCTCCCCCTCTGGGTGGTAGACCTCCTTAAAGATTTGTTTTTTTGTTGTTATTAGGTGCCATCGAGTTGGCTCCAACTCATAGCATCCCTAGGTACAACAGAGCGAAACACTGTTGGTAAATATTTACAGCCTTGGGAACCCTAAGGGGCAGTTCTACTCTGTCCTCTAGGGTCCCTGTGAGTCAGAATTGACATGATGCCAGTGGGTTTGGTTCTGGGGGTGTAAATGCAGCTAGTGGTTACATTCCATCCACCTGTCTTCTTCAAAACGCCATATCTAAGTCATCCTACTTAAATACAGTGATTCTCATTACCCTCATCATTAGGAACCCAGGGACTTCTGTCTGTCTTTTCTCCTCATGAATTACTCAAATCATAGATTCTTACTGAGAAGGCCCACAATTTGGAGTAATTGAGGTAATTCACCAGCCCCCTTGCTCAATCTCTTCAGTTTGTCCCTCTCCATTTTAAATCTTTTTCTTTTTTTTTTAACAGCAACATACAGAGACTCTGTCCAAAAAAATTCTAGCAGCACTCACAAAACACATTCAAAAGTTTTAAATATATACTTGCATGTATGAGTGTGTATTGTGTGCGTGTTTTGGTTGCAAATTTACAAAGGAGATTTGTTTTACATTCAACAGTTCATACACATTTGATTTCATGCCCTAATTATGATCCTCAACCACAAAAAAACTCTCCTCCCTTCTCCTCCCTGTGACTACCCCCTTCCTGTGCCCTTCTGATCCATGCATTCCTGTCTGTCCAGCTTTCCCTCTATGTGAATGCTGCCCCGCTGATGCCTAATGACTGATTGATCTAAGGGTTGCTTTTCCCTAGGGTAGGTTGTTACATCTCCCTGGGCCAGGTGTTCTGCATGTAGGTCTTCTTACTCTTGGGGTGAGAGCCAATCCATGGAATTGAGTCCATTTCTAAGACTGAAGCATAACCCCAGGCCATACATAGTCTCAGGGGTTCCACCAGTCTCTATCCGACCAGCAATTGTGGTCATTTTTGTGTTTTTCAATTTTGTTTCACATTTTTCCTCCCACTCTAACCAACCAAAACCAAACCAAACTCACTGCCATTGAATCTATTCCAACTCATAGCGACCCCCACTGGGTTTCCAAGGCCGTAACTAAGTAGATCGCCCAGTCTTCTTTCCACAGAGTAGTTGGTGGGTTTGAAATGACAACTTTCTGGTTAGCAGTCAAAAGCCTTAGGCACTGCTCCAATTTTGATCCCTTTCCAAGTGGCTGGCACTGGTAGCTCATCTAGTTCTTCTGGCCTCAGGGTCATGAAGGCTGAGGTCCATCATATCTTTGGACTAATTGTTTCCAGATTACTTTGATTTTCTTCACTCTTCTTTGCTCCAGATTGGAAAGGACCAATAATTGCATCTTGGATGGCCACTCAAAAGCTTTTAAGACCCCAGTTGCTACTCGCCAAAGTAGGATATAGAACAAGATTTTTAAGTACTATGTTGTGCCGATTGAGCATAATGTCCCCCGAGATTATGGCCCCGAGCCCGCAGGTCTGGTGATTCTCTCTCTCTCTCTCTCTCAAGGTGTTTGGTTGTCTCTGAGAAGCTACTCCATCCCTGTCCTCTGTTACTTCTGTAATGTGTGTGTGTAATTTTGTAGCACAAGTACATATGTAAGATTATCTTCAGCCAAATCTGTCCTTGGTCTTGGGTATATTCTTGTCAGGAGTTCTGGTAGCATAGTGGCTAAGGCACTTGACTACTAACCAGAAGGCTGGCAGTTCAAACCCACCAGCCACTCCTCGGAAGGAAGATGGGGCAATCTACTTCCGTAGTGATGCACCCTCGGAAACCCAAGGAGGGGTCACTAAGAGTCGGGTCCGACTCGACGGCACATAACAACAACAACAACAAAAATATTCCTGTTATCCTACCCCCACCTGGTCTTCTCACCTGCCTACGCATTCACCAGAAGCCTAGTGTTTGGTGCCAGTGGTAATGCAGTATTGTGCATATGATAGCATTTGCCTCTGTTGTCTACATACTTTGTGCATGTTTTGTGTCCTCCCTTTCCCCATTGTCACAGTGCTGTCATAGACTCTTTCCCTACTGCCCTTCCCCTCACCCAACTCAACACGTGACCCCCAAGTAGTCTGAAATTCTCCCTTCCCTTCCCTCCCATCCCCAGTAACCAACAAAGTGAATTTCCTTCCCTGAGTAAACGTTTCCTTGACTTTCTACAATGGACTCATGCAATATTTGTCCTTCTGTGATTGACTTCTTTCACTCAGCATAATATCCTCCAAACTCATCCACATTGTGAGATGATTCTTGTATTCTTCATTATTTTTTAATGTTGCATAGTATTCCATTGTGTGAATGTATAATGGTTTGGTTATCTATTCATCTGTTAATGGACATTTAGATTGTTTCCATCTGTTTGCTACAGTGAATTGTGCTGCAATGAACATGGGTGTCCATATGTCTTTTGCTGTCCTATCTCTCACCTTTTCAGGGTATATTTCTAGTAATGGAATTGCTGGATCAAATTGTATTTCTATTTTCAATCTTTTTAAGGAAACGCCATACCAGTTTCCACAGTGGCTGTACCACTTTGCAATCCCACCAGTAGTGTATGAGAGTTTCAATCTCTCTGCACCCTCGCCAGCATTTGTTATTTTCTGTCTTGTTGAACTTTGCTATTATTGCTGGAGATAGTATGTCATGGTTGTTTTGATTTGCATCTCTCTAATAACTAGTGATTGTGAACACTTCCTCAAGCGTTTGTTGGTCTCCTGTATATCCTCTTTAGTGAAGTGTTTGTTCATGCCCCTTGCACATTTTTTAATTGGATTGTCTTTTTGGAGTTAAGGTGTTGAAGTTTTCTATGAATTTTGGAGGTAAGTCCCTTGTCACATATGTTATAGCCAAATATTTTGTCCCAAGCTGCAGGTTCACTTTTACCCTTCTGGAGAAGTCTTTTGATGCACATAAGAATTTAATTTTTAAAAGGTCCCAATCATCTAGTTTCTCTTCTGCTGCTTGTGCATTTTGGGTTATTCGTGATTGTCTATTTATATCATAAATAAGGGCCCCTAGATTTGTCCCTATTTTATCTTTGGTGAACTTTATAGTTTTGAGTTTTACATTAAGTCTTCAGTTCATTTTTGTGTATGGGGTGAGGTATGAGTCATTTCATTTTTCTGTAAGTGGATATCCAATTTTGCCAGTACCATTTGTTAAAGTTAAAACAGATGTCTGGTTTGGTTAATAACCATTGAATTAAATGTACTTTCTGGCTAGTAGTGTAAGTAGATCTAACTCATTTCAGTTCTGAAATTTCCTCTGCAATGGGAATGTGTTTCTTCTCAAACTCTGATGCCCTGAAATAGTATACTTCTTGTCTATTTGAAATAGTATTGTTTTTAGTATTTTAGTATTTTAATCCCAAATACCTCCCCCCCACACACACACACACAGTTAAATCTGTTGAAAAGCAAGGCGCTATACTGAGACAAGCAAGGTCTGGTGGCACAGTGGTAATGCATTTGATCGCTAAACAAAAGGTCCGTCGTTTGTACCCATGAGCCACTCTGTGGGAGAAAGATGAGGCAGTCAGTCGGCTTCCATAAAGATTTACAGCCTTGGAAACCTTATTTGACAGTTCTACTCCATCCTGTAGGCTCACTATGAGTTGGAATCCACTCAATGGCAGTGAATTATATTGAGATAATTCAATATATAGAAAAGAGCATTGGTTTGGGAATTAAGGGGCCCAAGTTGAACTCTATAAAAATTGTTTTTCTGATCATTTAATCTTCAGTTTCTTAAATTGTAATATGAGATGGTTGAATCTATTTTTTAATGTTTGATGATTAGTTGCTCAGATGAAGGGAACTTGGCAGTGGAGATTGAAATAAGGCAAAGGAATCAGAGAAGGCCCAAATTCCAAAGTGAAGCCAGGAATAACTATCTCCCAGCACATTAGTTCAAAGCTGGTAAATTAAAATGGATCATTAAATCCTAGAAAGTAATTCAAGAAGATTCACAGCAGGGCCAGTGGAAAATCTTGATCACCTTGGGAAGTAGAGCTGTGGGGTAGTAGCAGATACGTGCACTTTTATTACGTTGCTGTTGTGTTGTTATGTGCCGCCAAGTCAGACCCAACTCATAGCAACCCTTCCTTGGGTTTCCAAACCAGTGTAACTACAGAAGTAGATTGCCCAACTTTCCTTCTGAGGAGTGGCTGGTGGGTTTGAACTGCCAGCACTCCTACCTTTATTATAGTCAGCTAAAATAAAATATTTACACCTTGGATCTCTGAAAGTTGGTACCTTGTTGTCTTGATAATTTATTGTTTATCAAACATTCGAGATGGATGACCTCCAGATCTTTTGTTCTAAAATTTAATGAATGAAAGTCATACTGATATATTTTTTTTTAATTTTTAATGTTTAAAGCTAAAACCAAGGAAATATCTTATTAAAACTTAGAAAGTGGCCAGAGTACAGAACATGCATAAGCAAAAAGGTAACAACACATTATCAGTGCTGATTTACTTCATTAACATTTTTCACATTTAATTTCATAAGTCAAGATGAACAGAGTTAACATTTGGTGGGTAAATGTAAACATAAAGGTGTATTTATTATCTTCTAGACATTCATACTACATGCTCTGTTATTTGTATGCAGGGCCTGGATGACTAGAAATCCAGTTGTCAGACATTTTAGTAAACTGCATAGCCATTTCTTTCCACATAACAAGTCATTTTTACACAGAAGCAACAGTAAATAGGTCAGCAAGTGCACTGCAAACCCCCACCTTCACAGCTGAGCATTATTCAACAGCTATACAACTGTGCCTGGTGCACAAACACACAGAAAAGATTAGAATTGTGCTTGGTAAATACTATTTTCAAGAAATACAGTATTTTCACCTGAAATGTGTTTATACAAATAGAGGCTCAGATTACTATTTAGATATCGACATAAGTAGCGTACACAAATGAATATACATCAACTATTATAGGTTTTTAATTTTAAAGAATAAAGTCAATATTAATCAGTCTCTTGACACTTTTGTGTTACTCAACAACAAATGGTTGTACACATTCTCTTAAAAGTCAGGAGACCACAAATTAGGTTACCAATCCTACTTTCAAAAAACAACAGCAACAAAAGTGTATTTATCAGCCTCTAGATGTGTGCACTATACACTCTGTTATTTGTATGCAAGGCCTAAGTGACTACAGGTACAGTTGTCAGGTACAGTTGTCAGATATTTTAATAAGCTAGATAGCCATTTGTTTCTGTACAAAGTGTTTTTTTTTCTTTTTAGATAGTAGCAACTAGGAGGAATAGGAATAGATAAGCAATATAGGTAACTGTTAAGGAGCTCTGGTAGAGTAGTTAAGGCATTTGGTTGTTAACCAAAAGGTCTGTGGTTCAAATCCACCAGCTGCTCTGTGGAAGAAAGATGGGGTACTCAGCTACCATAAAGTTCTACAGCCTTGATACCTAATGGGGATCACTCTGAGTCAGAACTGAAGACAGTGATATATATATATATATATATAGAGAGAGAGAGAGAGAGAGAGAGAGAGAGAGAGAAAATATATCTACATATCACATAGATATCATAGATACGCATGAAAATTTACAGCAAATAACCAAACCAATAATGAAAGCTGAAGTTGTTCACTAACTTACAAGAAATTTGAATAATGGCAACAAATTACCACATGAAATGCTACCCCAGAAGTAAAGTTTCAATAGCCAGTGGCATGTTCCAAGGACTCTGATATGTGCTGAGCACACAGTCTTCTCTCCTCCAACCCCCCCAAGTCCTCAGTTACTTGGCTTGCCGATGAATCATTATTCTAACAAGACAACTTTCTTGACTTTTCTGGGGAGTTTCAGGGCCTCTTGGATGAAGATTTGCACTTGGATTCCCTCCTGTATCTTGATGGACGGCGGCTGGACCTTGATCTGGACCTGGTCAATGACCGAGATCTGGAGGACCTGAAACGGGATCTTCTGGTAGATCTGGAGCCAGAAGTTGATCCAGAGCTCCAGGGTGATCCAGATCTACTGTGAGATCCGGAGGTTGACCAAGAGCTAGAAGTGGAGCTGATGAGCAAACTGCTCCTAGAATGGGACTGGCTCCTGCTACTGGGAACGGCTGCGGCTAATGAGGCCTTGGGCTGCGGCTGCGGCTGCGGTTGCTTGCGGCTGCGACTGCGGCTGTGGCTGCGGTGAAGACGCCTTGGGCTGCGGCTAAGACGCCTTGGGCTGTGGCTAAGACACCTTGAGCTGCGGTGCAGACGCCTTGGGCTTCTGTGAAGACGCCTTGGGCTGTGGCGAAGACGGCTTGGGCTGTGGCAAAGACGCCTTGGGCTGAGGCGCAAATGCCCTGGGCTGTGGTGAAGATGCCTTGGGTTGCGGCTCTCGTTTCTGTTGCCATCTTCCGGGTACCTGCGAGATGGCCCTCCCCGGCAGCCATGATGGTGATCTGAGTAGCGAGGATAGGGGGCCATCTTTACCCGCACCTCAGAGCCATCCAGCCTGACCCTGTCTAGGGCATGCATGGCATCCTGGGCATCGCGCTTTTCATAGAAGCGGACAAAACCGAAACCGCGGGATTCTTTAGTGAAGGGGTCCCGCGGAATGTACACATCACCGATACGCCCGTACCTCTCAAAAAGGCGCCTCAAGGTGCTGGACGAGGTCCGGTTAGTCAGGTTGTCCAACTTGAGAGAGGTCATGTCCCACACACTGGGAAAAGGCCGACTGTAACTCATGGCCTTTGAGAGCTCAGCCTGAGCCCAGCAAGCTCAGAGAGGAGAAAGTAACGGCCCTCACGAGTGAAGGATCCAGGCTACTGTAATGGTTCCCTGGGATTTGTCTGCTCTAAGCTCCGCCTCTTCCGTGTACCTTCCGCACGCAAGATCTTAAGGGAGGATATTTTGCTACCTCTGGGGCTCTGCTGGCGTAGTTCCTAAGGCATTTGACTGATAACTGGAAGGGGGGAGGTTCAAATCCACCAACTACTCCTCAGAAAAAGATTGGGCAATCTACTTCCATGGAGATGCCGCTTCAGAAACCCAAGGAAGGATCACTGTGAGTTGAATGAACTTGACAGCAGTGACTTTGGTTTTTGGTTTGGTGGGGCTAAGACCACCTGAGAAACTCATACCCACTTTTTGGAAAATAAATACTCGAGATTATAACACAGTCCTGTGACATTGCCAGTATAAACCCAAATACCCAGATTTAATTGTAGATAAAAGAATAGAGATACATGAGAGTTGATGTAACTATGAATGTGTGTTGAAATACATTTGCAATGCTAATTAATATGAGCCAAAAACATTTGTCAGTTTATAGTAGGAAAAAAAAAATTGTACACGCATAAGATGAGTCAACAGTAAAAACCAAACCAAACCCACTGCCATGGAGTTGATTTTGACTCATGGCAATCCCCATTGGGTTCCCAAGGCGGCAAGTAGATTGTCCTATCTTTCCTTCTGTGGAGCAGAGCTGGTGGGTTTGAACCAGCAATCTTCTGGTTACCAGTCAAATGCCTTAGGCACTGGGCCCCCAGAACTCCTTTTAAGGCAGAGAGAAATTGAGAGCCACCTATAGGGTGTGAACTGTAATCAGAAATTAAAATTTTTCTTTTTAGAGTTAATAGTGGTATTTCATCAAAGCATTGACAAAATATCTTTTCCCATGAATTGTTTTCATTGCACTCCAATAAATAAGTTTCACAATGACTGAGAGAGGTGGAAAATCATATTTGTTAAATATATTTCACTTTCAGTGAACTTTGGGTACTCATTGCAAGCCACAATATCTTAAGCACATTATGAAGTCATACTATTTGTTCTTTGGTTATAATATGTGGATAGGGATACATAACAAGCAACAGAAAAACTTACTAGCCAAAGCCTATGATTTTTCAATACTATGTCTGCCAATTCTATGGCTCAGGAATTCAGACAAGGATATTGGGCTCCATTATATCTGCTCCATTATATATTGCATTATATATTGCTCCATTATACCTGGTGCATTAAGTGGGCTTCGGGGACTGAAACAACTGAATGTTGACTGGCTCCCTTTCTCTTGTCTCTGTCTTTCCTCCCCTTCCCCTTCCCAAAGCCTCTTCACATATTTAGCCTGGCAGCCTCAGGGTAATCAGATTTCTCACAAGGTGGCTCAGGTTTACTTGTGCTCATAGCAAAAGGACCAATGAACTTAAAGACTAGGCCCAGGCCAGGTATACTATCACTTCTGCATCACTTCTGGAGTATTCCATTGGACAAAGCAACTATATACCAAGCCAGGTTCAAAAACAAACAAACAAACAAAAAAATACACATTGCCATGGAGTTTATTCTGACTCATAGTGACCATATCAGACGGCGTAGACCTGTCCCATAGGGTTTCTTATATTGTAATCTTTGCAAAAGCAGATTTTCACATCTTTCTCTGGTGAAGTTGCTGGTGGGATCAAACTTCCAACCTTTCAGTTAGCAGCAGAGCACTTAACCACTAGGGCTCCTTCCAGGGATGAAAGGGAGGGAAAACACTCCTCTCTCAGTGAAAGGTGTATAAAGGTTTATTGAGTTGTTAATGGTTCTCATTGGGAGTGCATTCCATTAGACAGACACACACACATACACACACATGCTTTGTGGAGTTACTCACGATTCTTCTTGGGAGTTCATTTAATTAGCCAAAAGTCACGTCCTCATTTCCTTCCTCAACAGGCCTATTTACCTCGGGCCTTCTGTGAGGCTGATGTGGGATAGCAGTTCTAAAGATTTTTAAAAATCCTGTTGCTCAGTAAAGAGGGTTTGTGAGAGACGTTTTGAAATTTTTCTGAGGCCTTAAGAAAGAATCTTATAGCTATACTCTTGATTTCTCTTCATCCCGAGACCATGTTTTACTGTTCAGGTTTTATTCATTGTCCTGAGGCCATTGTTTACTTTTGAGCATTATCGTGATTGGAAAGACTGTCCTAGAGCTCTGTATGTTGTCTATATTCGTTTCTAAAACTGAACAGTTCCTTCTCTTTCTCCTCATATATTATCATGGACATTTAGATGTCAACTGCTTTTTTTCCTAATTCTTTCTAGAAATATCCCCAACATATCTATGATTTTTTAAAGGTATACGTTCTATAAAGAAATGTGCAAAGAACTGAAGTTTCTTTCCCAAAAGGTAAGAACACACTGGGACTTCTCAAGCTGAAAGAACTGAAGAAAAAAACTCAAGCTTTGAGTATTAATATTGAAACATTCTATGGACAAAAATATTGAACTTCAAGGAAGCATCAAAATAAGATGGAAGGCTACCTCTGGGGCTCTGGTGGCATAGTTCCTAAGGCATTTCACTGCTAACCAGAAGGTGGGCTGTTCAAATTCACCAACCACTCCTCAGAAAAAAAGACTGGGCAATCTACTTTCGTAGAGATACCGCCTCAGAATCCCAAGGAGGGGTCACATAAGTCTAATGGACTTCACAGCAGTGAGTTTGGTTTTTGGTTTGGTGGGGCTAAGACCACCTGATAAACAACTCCATACCCATACACTCAGCCCAATAGTAAAAAGATGTACACGCAGACCACGCCCCCACATACTCTGTGGAAATGCATCCCTTGGAGCAATCGACCATGGGGCACCAGAGGGGCAACATTCTCACAGAGGAAATGCAGGACACACAGGAGTGCATAACTATGAGGGGCATTGAGGAGGGGGAAGTTACTGAGCAGAGAGGGGAGGAGACTGGGTTAGGGTTGAGGATGGTAAATGCGGAGTGAAACTAAACGTACACGTAATGTTGAATGTAAAACAAACTGCTCTGTGAACTTGCACCTAAAGCACAATAAATAAATAAATAAGATGGAAGGAATACACAGAGTCATGTATTAAAAAGAATTAGTCAATGTTCAAACATTTCAGGAGGTAGCATATGATCAAGAACCAATGGTCAAGCTGCAGTGAAGGCAATGGGAAAAATAAGGCTCCAGGAATTGACAGAAAACCAATCAAGATGTTCCACCAAATACATGCAAAGTTGGAAATGCTCACTTGTATGTGACAAGAAATTTGGAAGACAGGTACCTGGCTAACTGACTGGAAGAGATCCATATAAGTGCCCATTCCAAAGAAAGGTGATCCAACAGAATGAGGAAATTATCAAACGATATCATTAATACCACATGCAATAAAATTCCTGAAAATAATTTAAAAACTGTTGCAGCAGTTCATAAACAGGGAACTGCCTGTAATTCAATCCAGACATAGAAGAGGACTTGGAAGGGGGGATATCATTGCTGATGTCACGTGGATCTTGGCTGAAAGTAAGGAATGCTAGACAGATATTTATCTATGTTTTATTTTCTGTGCAAAAGCATTTGACTGTGTGGATGATAACAAATTATGGATAACAGTGCAAAAAATGAGAATAACAGGACTTAATTGTGCTCATGAGACAAATGGTTTCAAAGGAAAAGGAATACTGAATGGTATAAAACCAAGAAAGTGAACATCAAGGTTACCTCCTTTCACCACACATATTCAATCTGTATAATAAGCAAGTAATCTGAGAAGCTGAACTATATGAAGAAGAACCTGGCACCAGGATTGGGGGGAAGACTCATTAACAATTTGAGATATGCAGATGACACAACCTTGCTGGCTGAAAGTGAAGAAGATTGAAACACTTACTGATGAAGATTAAAAGTCTTAATCTTTCAGTATGGATTACCGCAACATAAATGAAATAAAAGATAAAAAATATGTTAAAGAGCAACAATAACACTTTAAAAACTAAGGTGCATCAGACCCAAACCATGGTATTTTCAACAGCCTCATATACCTGTGAAAGGTGGATAACAAATAAAGAAGACGGGAGAAGAGTTGATGCTTTTGAGTTGTGGTGTTGGTGAAGAATACTGAATGTACCATGGACTGCCAGAAGTACAAACAAATTATTCCTGGAAGAAGTGTAGCTGGAATGCTCCTTGGAAGCGAGAATAATCAGACTTCATCTCACCTACTTTGTTCATGTTGTCAGAAGGGATCATTCCCTCCCTGGAAAAGGATATCATGTTTGGTAAAATGGAGGGTCAGTGCAAAAGGGGAAGACCCTCAATGAGATGGATTGATACAGTGGCTGCAACAATGGGCTCAGGTATAGCAAGGAAAAGACCTGGAGGGGGAGGAAAAAGGTGGAACAAAATTCAAAACCATAAAAAATGATCCGAATTGCCGGTTAGATGTAGACTGGTGGAACCCTCGAGACTGTGGCCCCAGGTTACCCTTCAAGCTTGGAAATGGACTCACTTATGTGAAAGATCCACATACACAATACCTCCCCAGGTCGGTGCACTCACCCACTCTAAGGAGATGTACCCCTTGGATGAAGCAGCCTTGGGACACCAGAGGTGTATCACTCACATAGATGGAAGGCTGGACAGACAGGAATGCATGAATGAGCGGGGCACAGGGAGGGGGTGGTCAACAAGAGGAGAGGGGAGGAGAGTTTCTTATGGTTGGGGACAGTAATCAGGGCCATGAGACCAGATGTGCTGAAAGTAAAACAAGTTTGCTATGTAAATTTGCATCCAAAGCACAATTTAAAAGAAAAAAAAAATGGAGTAAATATCAAAGGTTGGAAAAAGATATACTAAGTAAATGGTAACCAAAAAAGGGCAAGGGTGGAAATATTAATTTCTGATAAAATAGACTTCAAGACAAAAACTACCATAAGGGACGAGTAGGGACATTATACAATGATTAAAGGATCAATTGAACAAGAGGACATAATCACAATAAATATCTACACACCCAATGAAAAAGACCCAAAATATATAAATCAGACTTTAACAGAATTCAAAAGACAAACAGATGACTCCACAGTAATAGTAGGAGACATTAATACACCTCTTTCAATAAGAGATAGAACAACTGGAAAGCAACTAAAAAAAGATGCAAAATAACTAAACAACATGATCTACCAACTCGAACTTATAGACATCTACAGAACACTTCATCCAACAATAGCAAAATATGCATTCATTTCTAGCACACATGGAGCATTCTCCAGGATAGATCATGTATTAGGGCACAAAGGAAGTCTCAATAAATTTAAAAACATTGAAATACCACAAAGTATCTTCTCACATCACAATGCTATAAAATTAGAAATCAACACTAGGAAGACCGACTGAAAAAGAGCAAACACATGGAAATTGAATAACACCCTCCTCAAAAAGGAATGACTAATAGAAGAAATACAAAATGAAATTTAAAAATGCCTTGAATCAAATGAGAATGAAAACACAATATAACAAAATCTTTGGGACACAGCAAAAGCAGTGATCAGAGGGCAATTTATAGCAACAGATGCACACATCAAAAAAGAAGAGCCAAAATCCACACCTTAACCCAACATCTTGAACAATTAGAAAAAGACCAGCAAAAAGGCATACAGACACCAGAAGAAAAGAAATAATAATAATTCAAGCAGAAATAAATTAAATAGAAAATAGAAAGACAATAGAGAAAATCAACAAGACAGGAAGTTGATTCTTTGAAAAGATTAATAAAATTGACTAACCAGTGGCAAACATAACAAACGAAAAGAAGGAGAAAATGCAAATAACACAAATAAGAAAAGAAAGAGGTGACATCATGACAGAACCAATGGAAATAAAAAGAATAGTATCAGGAATTATGAAGAACTGTACTCCAAGATTTAAGATGCAGCTAACGGTCTCCTAGCGTCAGAAGTGAAGAAGAACACAAAAGAAAAAAAAGGGGGAGGCATTTGGAAGTAATCAGCCATAGGACACGAGAACCAGATAGTGCCCGGCTACCAATGCCAACCACTCAGGAAATGATCAAATCTGGAGATGCTGGATAGAGTGGAAGGAAAAATGTGGAACAAAATCCAAAAACTCAATAATGACCACAATTACTAGTCAGATGAAATCTGGTGAGACCCCTGATACTATGGCCCTGGAATACATTCTGTAACTGGAATAAAATGCACCCCCAGGGACTGGCAATCAGCCCAATAGTTAACAAGATGTACATGCAGACCACTCAACCCAGGATAACTCACCCACATACTCTATGGTAATACATCCCTTATAGCAATAGACCATGGGACACCAGAGGACCAACATTCAAATTGAGGAAATGCAGGACAAACAGGAGTGCATAACTATGAGGGG
>NW_006922334.1:179038-180504 GCF_000298275.1 Orycteropus afer afer
AACTTTCTGGTTAGCAGTCAAATGTCTTAGGCACTGTGCCACCACAGCTCCTTCACACCCTACAGGTGGCTATCAATTCCTCTCTGTCTGTTAGTACTGTTGAATCACTCTTATGTGTGCACAATTCTTTTTCTCCATCTCTAAACTGACAAATGATTCTGCCTCATATGTATTAGCACTGCAAATGTATTTCAACTCACATTCATAGTTACATCAACTCTCATGCATTTCTATTCTTTCATCTACATTTAAATCTGCATATTTGGGTTTATACTGGAAAAGTCACAAAATGACTGTGTTAGGATCTTGAATTCTTATTTTCTAAAATATGGATATGGGGTTGTTTTTCAGGTAGCATAGTGCCTAAGACACTTGACTGCTAACCAGAAGGCTGGCGGTTAAAATCTACCAGCCACTCCTCGGAAGGAAAGTTGGGCAATCTACTTCCGTAGTGATACTGCCTCAGCAACCCAAGGAGGGGATGCTATGAGTCGGGTCCGACTCCATGGCACATAACAACAAAAACAACAAGTTCCAGAGGTAGTTTAACATTCTGCCTCAAGCACATGCAAGCAGAAGACACAGAACTGGAGCCTAGAATGCAACAAATCCCAGGAAACCATTCCAGTTGCCTGGGTCATGCATGAAGCTCATTACTTTCTCTTCCCAGAATTCACAGGGCTCAGGCTTAGCTGTCAAAGCCCATGAGTTACAAGACCTAGTGTGCGGGGCATGACCTCTCTCAAGGTGGACAACCTGACCTGCTGCACCTCATCCAGCACCCTAAGGAACGTCTTCCAGAGGTACTGATGCAATAGCAACATGTACATTCTGCAAGACCGCTTCACCTACGAGTCCTGCAACTTTGCTTTTGTCCACTTCTAGGAAAGGTGCGACGCCAAGGATGCCATGCACGCACTACATAGGGTCATGCTGGATGGCTGAAAGCTGCAGGTGCAGGTGGCCTGTTACAGTCACCGTTCAGATCCTCATAATGGCTGCGGGGGAAGGCCTTCCTGCAGATGAGAAGAAGGTGACAGCAAAAATGAGAACCACAGCCCCAGGCTTCTCACCACAACCTGGGGCCTCTTAGCTGTCGTTTCAGTAGTAGGAGCCAGTCCCAATCCAGGAGCAGACTGCTCTTCAGCTCCACTTCCAGCTGACTCAACCTCTAGTCTCACAATAGATCTGCATCAACCTCCACCTCTGGATCAACTTCTGGGTCCCAATCTACCTGAAGATCCAGTTCCAGGTTTTCCACAGTGTCCTGATTTTGCTCACTGACCAGGTCCACGTCAAGGTCCAGATGCCTTGGCCAACCAAGTAACTGATGACTTGGGGGTAGGGAAGAGAAGACCTTGTACTCAGTGTGCAAAATACTTCTTGGAAAAAGCCACTGGCTATTGAAACTCATTTTGTAACATGTTGTTTAATTTTTACTTGCTTATAAGTTTTGACTCTGGCAT
>NW_006922334.1:180679-182127 GCF_000298275.1 Orycteropus afer afer
TATATATATATATATATATATATATATACACACATACACACACACACACACACAAATATATATATATATATATATGTATCAGGTACTTATAGTGCTTACCTATTTTCCTTTATCTCCTGGTTGCTCCTATGTAAAAATGAATTTTTATGTGGAAACAAATGGCTGTCCAGCTTATTAAAATGTCTGACAACCACATTTCTAGTCACCCAGGCCTTGCATATAAGTAACAGTGAGCACATTTAGAGGATGATAAATACACATTTATTTTTACATCTTGCCCACCAAGTGGTAAATATGATTATCTTTACTTATTAACTTGAATATGAAAAATGTTAATGAAGCAAATAAACAATGATAATGTGGTGTTATCTTTTTGCTTGTGCATATTCTGTACTGTAGCCACTTTCTAAGATTTAACAGCATATTTTCCTTGGTTTTAGCATTAAACATTAAAATTTTAAAAAAATGTCAGCATCATTTTCATTCATTAAATTTTGGAACAAAAGACCTTGAGGTCATCCAGCTCAAATGTTTGATAAACAATAAATTATCCTGACAACGGAGTACCAACCTTCAGAGATCCAAGGTATAAACATTTTAATTTAGCAGGCTATAAACAAAGATGCTCACATCTGCTACTACCTTCACAGCTTTGCTTCCCAAGGTGATCATGACTTTCCACTGGCTCTGCTCTGAATCTTCTTGAATTACTTCCTATGACTTAATGGTCCATTTTAATTTACCAGGTTTGAACTAATGTTCTGGGAGATAAGTATTCCTGCCTTCACTTTGGAATTTGGGCCTTCTTTGATTCCTCTGCCTTATTTCAATCCCCACTGCCAAGTTCCCTTTATCAGAGCAACTCATTATCAAACATTAAAAAATGGATTCAACCATCTCACATTACAGTTTAATAAACTGAAGATTAAATGATCAGAAAAACAATTTTTATAGACTTCAACCTGGACCCCTTAAATCCAAAACCAATGCTTTTTCTTATATGTTGAATTGTCTCAGTATAACCCACTGCCGTTGAGTGGATTCCAATTCAAAGTGAGCCTACAGGACAGAGTTGTTGTTGTTATGTGCCCTCGAGTCGGACCCGACTCATAGCAACCTCTCCTTGGGTTTCCAAGGAAGTATCACTAAGGAAGGAGATTGCCCCATCTTCCTTCTGAGGAGTGGATGGTGGGTTTGAACCACCAGCCTTCTGGTTAGCAGTCAAGTGCCTCAGGCACTACGCTACCAAAGCTCCCAGAGTAGAACTGCCAAATAAGCTTTCCAAGGCTGTAAATCTTTATGGAAGCAGACTGCCTCATCTTTCTCCACAGAGTGAGTCATGGCTACAAACCATGGACCTTTTGTTTAGCAACCAAATGCATTACCACTGTGCCACCAGATCTTGCTTGTCTCAGTATACTGCCTTGTTTTCCCAACATATTTAACTG
>NW_006922334.1:182244-186255 GCF_000298275.1 Orycteropus afer afer
AAACACATTCTCACTGCAGAGGAAATTTCAAAACTTAAATGAATTAGATCTACTATTACTAGTAGCCAGAAAGTACACTTAAGTCAATGGTTATTAACATAATCAAACATCTGTTTAAGCTTCTTAAATACACACACACACACACACACACACATCTCAATAAGTAAGACTGCTAAATTTAAGCATCCCACAAATCCCACCAGGGTGTTAATTGGTCACATAACATTATCTCACTCTTTATTAAGGTGTCAGTGAAAGACATTTCATTTCCCACCATGACCACTGTCTTTCTTAATTTAAACCAAATGTTCATTGGTACTTCAGGATATTTTCTCTTCATTTGAGCATTGAAGGAATACGATTGGGCCAAAGTATCAGACTATATTGTATATTATATGAAACAAATACAAAAATAGGAACATTCTGAAAGGACTCCATGGTACAGAATATAAGGCAATTTATCTGATAGAATGAAAGTTATATGCCATAATCACATTTAATTCATAATCATAAGAAAATGGATTTTCATTTCTTCAATTTTATTATGCACAATGTTAGTGCCTAATAAATACTTACCAAACAAATGAGTGACAGAAAAAAGAAGTGCTTTGTATTATTTTTTATAAAAGAGTCAACCCAATTAAAACCTAAATTATATAAGCCAAACCAAAACCAAACTCACTGCCATCAAGTTGGATTGCCCAACCTTCCTTCTGAGGAGAATAAATATGTTAAATTTATAGAATGGGCAATTGAAAGTAAGTTTTACATGGTAAATTCATTAAAAATCACTTTTTGATGTTTAATTAGATTACTAATTACATCACTCCTCTTTTACAACTATTAAGACCATATCAATTGTGAGTGAGAAATCTTTTGGGAACAAGCTTATATAAAAGTTGGAATACATTGTCTTACAGATCTAAAAGGGTTCAGGTCCACTTGCCTTCTGGTATGGCTCAAATTATTCTGTTATCTGCCTCTTTCTTTGTGTATTGTCTTTCACTGTTTCTTCCCTTATATTGTTTTTCTTCATTCTCAAGCAGACAAGATGACCACAAGCATCTTTAGGTACTACCAGATAAGAACAACAGTGGACAAATAATTTCTGATTTTCAGCAGTTCCAGCTAACAGCTCAGATTTGACCCCTATTGAACAGTTTTGGTCACTTGCTCTTGCCTAAAGCAATTACCATAATCAGCAATATGAGAGGCTGATTTGATAATGCTGGGTGATGTGGCCATTCCTTTAGCCACAGCAATGAAATCAGCTGCACCAAAACCACCTGGGCTAAGAATGGGGAGTGGGTTCCTCTCTACTGGAAATCAGGGTGCTGTTACGATAAGACTGTTAACCAGATGCTAAACCAAAAAACCAAACTCACTGCCATCAAGTTGATTCCTAATCATAGCAACCCCCCTTGGGTTTTTGAGGTGGTAAATCTTTACAGTAGATTTCCCAGTCTTCTTTCTTCAGAGTGGCTGGTGGGTTTGAACCACCAATCTTCTCTTTAGCAATCAAATGTCTTAGGCACTAGGCAAAAACTACAAAATTCTGCTGATTTTCCTCAAAAAATAACAAAACATCTTAATTTGTACCCTATTAGTAATAGGCAAAAATCAAAACCCAAGTTATAGTCTGTGGCAATTCTTCCTTTCATATCTCTACCCTAACTTCAAATATGTGGCTACAGTTTCCCAAATAAACCAAGATCATTCAGATGTGTTTAATCCAACTGATGTGATCTCTCTCTACCAACACGTCCCTGACCACTTCCCATGGCAGAAACTCACACACACAAAAAAAGCTCAGATTTAAATGTAATATCTTTAGGAAATATTTGCTAACTTCCACTAATTAACCAGTGTCACTCAGTTCTCTGTACTTCCACAATACTGCTTACATTTATCTACTATAGCATATAATAGATTATATTTTGATAATTTGTTATACGAATATTTCTCTAGCCTGGAATGTGTTTGACAATCACATTTGACATATCTCTAGTGTTTTGGACAGTAACTGACTCGGATTGTGTTGGATGAATTAATTTATTGAATAAACTTTCTCAAATTCAGTAGCCAAATCCTGCCTTAATGTGATTAGCATGAATGAAGTATTCCAAGATAATTGTTAAATGAGACCAGTAATGAGTCCATTAGACAAACGGCATTGCAAATGATCATGATTTTCATCACACCTTCCTCGGTGCAAAATCAGCAATGTCAGAACTCATTACTGGGGGTAAAATAATTAGAATGGGTCCATCTTCAAAGTGCCTGTGAAATTCTGATTAGTTTTGTTTGACAAATATTTACAGTATTTATGAGTAAGGGAACAAAAATGGGACCGGATGCCTCCGTAGAGGATTCCTGAAGGAATTCTTGAGAAACCTGCCAACCTTAACAGAAGTTTGCAAGATGAAGCCATTAAGAATAAAAAGGGAGAGGGACAAACTGAAGAGATTGAGCTAGGGGCCTGGTGAATTACCCCAGATCATGGACATTCTCAGGAAGAATGTATAATTTGAGGAATTCACAAGGAGAAAAGACAGAAATCCCTGGGATCCTGAAGACAAGAATAACAAGAATCACTGCATTTAACTAGGATGACTTGTTGTTGCTATGTGCCATCAAGTTGGACCCGACTCATAGCGACCCCTCCTTGGGTTTCCAAGGCAGTATCACTATGGAAGTAGATTGCCCAACCTTCCTTCCAAGGAGTGGCTGGTGGGTCTGAACCGCCAGCCTTCTGGTTAGCAGTCAAGTACCTTAGGCTCTAAGCTACCAGGATGATTTAGGTATGGCATATTGAAGAAGGCAGGTGTATAGCTGCATTTAAACCCCAAAAACCAAATCCAGTGGAATCAAGTCAATTCT
Source organism: Orycteropus afer afer (assembly GCF_000298275.1). Taxonomy (NCBI): domain Eukaryota; kingdom Metazoa; phylum Chordata; class Mammalia; order Tubulidentata; family Orycteropodidae; genus Orycteropus; species Orycteropus afer. The sequence continues at coordinate 185,125 of NW_006922334.1, forward strand.
GACTCATGAGAATCCTACAAGACAGGGTAGAACTGCCCCATGGGGTTTCCAGGGCTGTAAATCTGTATGGAGTTCTACCACCCAGGGGCTGGTGGGTTCCAATCACCATTTAAGTTAGCAGATGACTGCTTTAAGGAGTGTGCCACACTTGAGGGTGTCTGTAATTTAGCTTACAAATAATTGGAGCATATCAGAGCCTGAAAAAGCCTCTTGAAAATATGAAAATAGGCTCCTGTGGACAGAAGGAGAGGGAGGACAGTGCTTAGCACACAGTGCTAAAAAACCAAACCCACTGCCATTGAGAGAATTCCTACTCACAGAGACCCTATAAGACAGAGTAGAACTGACCCATAGAGATCTAATGGCTATAAACTTTTATGGAAACTGACTGCTACATCTTTCTTCCACCAAGAAGCTGGTGGGTTTGAACCCCCAATCTTTTGGTTAGCAGCCCAATGCTTTAACCTTAGTGCTAACTGGGTTCCATACTAAGCATTCACCAATGTTTGCTGGTGTTGAATAAAATGAAGCCTAACCTGAATCCAGTCTCTTTAGCAATGGGTAAGGTCATGGTTGCCTAGGCAAGGGGTCCCAGAGGCACTGGGCTAGAGGTGTCCCTCAACCAGAAATTCACCAGAGGCTGGAGTAGCAGAGATCAACAGGAGGCTCTCCAGTGGTGAGGCCAACTGAGTTAGATCTGGACACTAAAACTAAGCAGAAAGTTCAAAAAGCAAGAATCCAGTTTATCATTTTTCAGCACTATGTCTGTTCTCTGGTAGTGTAGTACCTAAGGCACTTGACTGCTAACCAGAAAGCTAGCGGTTCAAACCCACCAGCCACTCCTCGGAAGGAAGGTTGGGCAATCTACTTCCACAGTGATACTGCCTCAGAAACCCAAGGAGGGGTCGCTGTGAGCTGAGTCCAACTTGACGGCACATAACAACAACATGTCTGTTCTAGTTACCTAGTGCCACTCTGACAAGAATATACCACAAATGGGATAGCTTCAACAGATAGGAGTTTATTCTCTTATACTCGGGAGGGTAGAAGTCCAAGTTCACAGTGCCAGGCTCTAGGGGCTGGATGAAAGCCCCTCGACCTTGGGCTTCAGCTCTGCCTCTTGCTCCCAGC
>NW_006922334.1:186717-188330 GCF_000298275.1 Orycteropus afer afer
AGCAGACCACATTCCCTACGGCAGTTACTCAGCTGCACACAGTAGATTCCACCATGGAGTTGATTACCAAGGCAAAAATAGCAAATATACTTAAGTTTTCACCTGAGTGTTGTGGTGGCAGGTCCTTTTTCATCACCCTGCAACCCTTTTTCAGTGCTTTCACCTGGGCTAACAAATAGTTATCCCTCATAAGCTTGTAATCATCTTCACTCAGATGATTTATTAATCGATAGAAAGCTTCTAACTGATGAAATTGGGCTATAAGACTTCCGTAGTGGCCTGCAGATTGACTTTCTTGATCATCAGAATATGAGTTTTCCAACTTGATGAACAAGTGAAAAATTATCTAATAAGACATTGTGGTGGTTAAGTTTGTGTGTCAACTTGGCTGGGCCTGGTTGAGTGGCTGGGCAGCTAGTTATAGTATTCCCCATGATGAGACTGGTAATCAACTCCATGGTGGAATCTACCGGAGCAGCTAAGTAGCTGCTTCAGAGATGCGGTCTGCTTCCCGTATATAAAGCAAAAAGTTTGGAAATGGTCTCTACCTTATGGTGCACTTGAACCCTGCATGTAGCCGAGTCATGGTTTAGCAGCCTGCCATGCTCTGCTGATCTTGGAACTTTTAATGGACTTGAAATAGTGGCCTGCCATGTGGTTTGGTTATACCAAGATTGTGCACTATTCCTTGTCAACCTTGGGCTTGTCAGCCTCAGCAGCCAGCAGCTGAGTGAAGAAAAGCTTCCAGCTTCAGTGGGCCAGGAACAGGAGGCAGGGCTGAAGCCCAAGGTTGAGGGGTTTTAACCCAGCCCCTAGAGCCTGGCACTTTGAACTCGGACTTAAAGCCTCCAAACTGTAAGAGAATAAATTCCTATTTGTTGAAGCCATCCCATTTGGGGTATGTATCTGTCAGAGTGGCACTAGGTAACCAAAACATCCATTAAATGGGAAAGAGATTATTTGTTTAACAAATGGTGCCGGCAAAACTGGATATTGATTTCTAGAAAAAATGAAACAATATCTGAACCTCACACCATATACAAAAACTAACTCCAGATGGATCAAAGACTTAAATGTGAAACCTAAAACTACAAAGTGCCTCAAGGAAAAACTAGAGGCAACAGGAATAGGAATAGGAGCTCTGGTGGTGTAGTGTCTAAGGCATTTGACTGCTAACCAGAAGGCTGGAGGTTCAAACCCACCAGCCACTCTTTGGAAGGAAGGATGGGCAATCTACTTCTGTAGATACTGCCTCGGAAACACAAGGAGGGGTCACTATGAGTCAGATCAGACTCAATGGCAGTGAGTTATGTTGCATAACATATGGAATAAATAGACTATAAACAGCAGAAGATAAAGCAGATGAATGGAAACTTCTAAAAATTAAATTTGTATGTGCTTCCAAAGACTTCTCCAAAAGAGACAAAAGAGAACCTATAGAGTGGGAAAAAATATTTGGCAATGACATATCTGACAAGGGACTTATCTCTAGAATTTATAGAAAACTCCAACACCTCAACAACAAAAAGACAAATAATCCAATTTTAAAAAGGGGCAGAAGACATAAATAGACTCTTCACCAAAGAGGATATTCAGATGGCCAAAAACATATG
>NW_006922334.1:188740-193136 GCF_000298275.1 Orycteropus afer afer
TGTCTTAGGCACTATGCTACCAGAGCTCCTACACCACCATTAGAGAGATGCAAATCAAAACAACAATGAGATACCACCTGGTCCTAGCACTAGTAGCAAAGACAAGACAGAAAATAACAAATGCTGGCGAGGATGTGGAGAGCTTGGGACTCTCATACACTGCCGGTGGGACTGTAAAATGATACAACCACTGTGGAAAGAAGCTGGCAATTCCCTTAAAAAGTCAGAATTAGAAACACTATTTGACCCAGCCATTCCATTCCTAGGTATATATACTACAGAAGTGAGAGCCAGGAGAAGAGCAGATAAATGCACACCCATGTTTACTGCAGTACTATTTACAATAGCAAAGAGATGGAAACAACCTAGGTGCCTATCAACTGAAGAATGGATAACCAAACTATGGTACATACACACAACGGAATACTATGCAACCCTAAAGAATAACACACAATCTGCAAAACACTGCATAATGTGGATGAACTTGGAGGACATTATGCTGAGTGAAATAAACCAATCACAGGAGGACAAATATTGTATTAGGGTGTTGTTGTAAAAAGTCTAGGAAAGGTTTATACATGAAAGGAAATTTTCTTTGTTGGTTACCAGGGTTGGGAGGGAAAGGGTAGGAACACTGTTAGATAGGTAGAGACAAGTATTGATTTGGGTGAAGAGAAGGGCAATGTACCAAATGTGAGTGATCAACACAGTGGCAATGAGGAAGAGGAAGACACAGAGAGGTACATAGGACATACAGACAACAAAGATCAACCCTTTTGCACATACAGTACAGCATTGTCAGTGAAGGCAAACATTGATATATGGATGGATAGGTGGGTGGACACACTGAACTATTAGGTATGTCTGTGCAGGGGGAAGTGTGCCCAAGACCATGTATAGGGTTGGCAGACAATGTTTCTACAAGTTTATTGGTGTGTTCTGTAAGGATTCTCAGGTATAAAGTAGAACTGACAGGGAACAAAGTTGTAGTCACTTCTTGGCCACAGCCAGCTATCCAGAGGGAGCGAGCAGTTGGACCTGTGGGCTCAGGACCACAGTCACAGGGGACATCAAACTCAACTGGCATAACATACTACACAAAAGTAGTATACATCCTATGGCATAACATACTACACAAAAGTAGTACACATCCTACTTTGGCGAGTAGCGACTGGGATCTGAAAAGCTTGCAAGCGGCCACCTAGATGCAACGATGGGTCTCTTTTCATCCAGGGCAAAGAGGAATGAAGAAAACCAAAGATGCATGGAAACAATTAGTCCAAGCAACTGGTACACCATGTGATCCTCAGCCTATACGACTACGTTACCAGATGAATTAGATGGTGCTCGGCTACCACTGTCAACCATTCAGAGGGGGATCTATGTAGGAGATTCTGGATAGAGTGGGAGAAAAATGTGGAACCAAACTCAAAATTATTTAAAAAAAAGGGGGGGGGGACCAGGTTTGCTGGTCTGATAGAGCCTGATGGAACCACAGAGACTATGGCCCTTAGCTGCCCTTCAGGTCTGGAATTGAACCCACTCCTATGGATTACAGCCAAACAAAAGACAGGCATATCAGCTGAACATTTACATTAAGTAGATACACTCCTTGGAGAGATCAATTATGGCAGAATAGAAGGGCTGTGTATACACAGGGAGACAGCGGGGGGCGGGGTAGGAGTGCACAGGAAGGAAGGACCCAGGGATGAGACAACTATTGTGAGGAAGTGGGAAGGGAGCTGTTGCACTGTGGAAAAATGCAGTCAATATCATGAAACAAACTGTATGTGAGCTGCTGTATGGAAAGAGAATTTGCTCTGTACACTTCCACCCCAATCACATACAAAAAAAGCCCCATAAGCTTGAGGATTGTAAAACCTCCTGAGTTGTCCTTCAACTACCTGACCAGGTGCAGAACATGCTCAGTAAAATTCAATTTGACTGACAAAGTGACCTTCCACCAGAGGCAGTCAAGAATAGGAGTCCCTTGCTGGGACTTGTACCAGGGTCCAGAGACATCACACATGGCAACCATCCCAGCAGTCTTTGTGATAGGTTCCATCTTTGTTCTGACAGCCTTTGTGGTAGAATCCATCTTGACTACTTCCTGCATGCACACCTAATTTTCGTAACTCCACCTTTTTCCCAGAAAACACTGCCTATTTTATGAATAAAGATGATGCCTTATTCCTGCCTAAAACCCTATAAAACCAAAACCAAACTCACTGCCGTGGAGTAGGATCTGACTCATAGTGACCACTCCTTGGGTATCCGAAGTGGTATCACTATGGAAGTATATTACCCAACCTTCTTTCCGAGGAGTGGCTGGAGGGTTTGAACCACCAGCCTTCTGGTTAGCAGTCAAATGCCTTAGGCACTACCCTTTATAAACCCTAAGAAATCCTTTGTTCTGGGAGAGACTGGAGGCTAGTGTAGGTGGAAGCTCCTCTCAGTCTCTCCCACATGAGCCCCTCCTTTCTCTTTTCTCTTTAATAAACTTTGGTTCCTGTGGACATTTCACCTCTCCTGTTCAATTCTTTTCTGTAGAAGGCAAGGACCACTGCTCAGAGTCCCAAAAACCCCAGTAACATCAGAACAGATTCGATGGCACCTAACAACAACAACAAAGAAGCATGAAGATGTAGCCCGTTCTTAAGTGGTCCAGGAGAAAAAAGGCACACATAGAGAGAATAATAAAGCAAACATGCAAAATGTTAAAAACTGGTGATTCTGGGTGTATTAGAGCTTAAATTCTAAAGCACTTTAGTTTGTGGATGGCTGTGGTGTACAGTGGGAACCTTAACTCCATTTTTAATCTTGACATAAGTTCAGATGCCAATCGAGTTCTTTCTGATCTTCAGGCCAACACTGTGGCCATGCAAAGATAAATTCCAAGACAAACCTAGGGAGGGGAAATTGGCTCTTAGGAAGAGTGTGGTTGAAAGTAGATTGTGCTCAAAGAACTAGGGAACTTGTCTGACTGTGTCCTTTTCTAATTTTCTAAATTAAGGTTGGGGTCCTGGTATTGTTTTGTATCCACCTTGTGGTTATGACTCATATCCAGGCTATTACCTAGCCAGGTAGTCAAGCCCCACAACTAATCCATTAACTATTTTTTATCTTCAGTTATGTACATATCCTAATTATGGTCCTTTCCCTGCTTCTGTAGTTCTGCCTGCAATCATATTAATCAGTCCACCAGCAATCATAATTTTGTGATGAATCTCTTTGTTTTCAATCATACATAATTAGCCCCATGGCCGTGACTCAGTGGACTCCATTCAGCTTTCTGTACTGCGTACACGCTGATGGTTTCCCTCATCCTGGATGATTGTTTTGTCTTTGTCCTGTGTAAGGCTCAGTAAAAGTGTCTCCAGTATGATATAGGCCTTCAAACACGCCCAAAATGGCTCCTACATTCTATCTTGAAAGCAAATTCCATCTTAGAAAGAAAATGCCAAGTCATTCCTGCCCCCTCCCTTTTTCCCCACTAACAGGCCACATTCCTTAGTTAATGTACCACAGGGTCTTATGGAGAAGAAATATCTCCTCCTGCCCGACTACCAGCCTCAGGGCATTGTTATCACTTCTGGCCACTTGGGACCAGGCACCTCAGAGTCAGACCCCTGGACCTGTGAAGCCTCCCTTGGGTTGTTTACCTTACGGTATATAAACCTGAGGGAAATGGGAGGAGGGTGAGGATTGGGAACCTGACCAACAGGCTGCTGCTGCTGCTGGATGCAGTGCTGCTTTTTCCGTAAGCTCCCCCCAATTAAACACCGATGTCTCTGAGAGTGACTCCAGGTAAGCTTTTCAGTCTCTCTGCACAAACTTACCTGGAAGCTTTTGCTTTGCTGGGGACAGACTCCAAAACTCTATTGAACCTGTTTGAATCTGTGGTGTCTTTAACACTAGTACATAGGCAAGGAATATACAGTAGTTCTTTGCACTCTCCTTATAAGTTTAAAATGTTTTCCAAACTAAAAAGTAAAATAATAGCAATAACACTGAAGATAATAATAAAGCTCAGCATGCTTTATTATTACAAGTAAGACTTGTAGAAGAACATTTCTCATTCAGCCCGACAACCTGTCAGGCTCCTAAAACTAACAACTCTCTCCACTTTAGTGCTGACATCCCTCCATGGTGCTCCAAGCCCTGGAGCTGAAGGTGTTCCACCACACTCCACACTAGGGTGACCAACTTCCCCAATTCTCCTAGAACTGTCCCAGTTTTAACACTGAAAGCCCCATGTCCTAAGAAATCTTCAATCCCAGGAAAGCTAGGACAGTTGATCACCTCATCTGATGATTAAGCTTTGCCATATTTCTTATTGGGGAAAAATCACTAAAAACAAAATATACTTCCAACCCAGTAAATGTCTCCAAAAATA
>NW_006922334.1:193236-201819 GCF_000298275.1 Orycteropus afer afer
ATTTAATTAGCATTAAACCAGGATGTGATGCATCACAGGTGTTAAGGATTAAATTGTATCCTCCCTCAAAAAAACATTTGTTGTAGATTCTAACCTTTATTTGTGTGGATGTAATCCTTTTTGGAATGCAGCTTTCTTTGTCATGTCAATGAAGCTATGTCAGTATGGGTGTGTCTTAAATCAATCACTTTTGAAACATTTTAAAAATAATAGGCACAGAAGCAAGGAAGCACACTTGGGGGAAGACAGATACAATGCCTCATGAAGATCTCTATGGAACCAAGGAATAGAAGCTTAAAAGAAACAAGACTTTCACCCAGAGCCAACAGAAAATCCTTCCCCTAGAACCAATGTCATGAATTCATACTTCTAGTCTCCTAACTGGAAGAAAACAAATTTCTGTTCATTAAAGCCCACCACTTGTGGTTTCTGTACTAGATAACTACAATACCAGGCTGTCCACTAAAGAGATTGCAAAGGCAGAAAGGAATCTGACCCTTGACATGGCTGAATGGATATAACCCATTACATGCACTTTTCAAGAAGAAATTGCTAATTTTTTAAGAAAAATAAATCCTTGAAGTACAGATTTCCCAGGTCCATGATAGTAAGTTTTCTATGTATATTGTTGTGTAAAACAACCAAATATTTAAAAAAAAAAAAAGAAGAAGAAGAAATTGCTAATTTTCCAGTATCTTTATGGCAGGGATACCTGAAATTATTAATTTTTACTGAGACTGACAGTGTGCTCTGTCTTGATGATTTCATTTAAAAAGAAATGGCTCCCAGGTCCTTGAAGAAGCTCTTTCCAGAAAGACAGAGAAAGAATTTACAATGAAAAGTTCTCTAAAGTGAATTCAGAAAGAACAGGAGAGTAGGGAAGCCTAGTGAGTCTAGTACCCAGGAGAAAATTAGAAGTTTTAAAGCTTTGATGCATTCTAGGAGCTTTAGATCCCAGTTACCTTCATCACCAGCCTAGCAAGCACCATCCAACATGCCTTTGAAAGGGTCAATTAACTTGCCCAAAGTCTTTGAGCTGGTGAGCAGTGTAGCCAAGCTAGAGCCCACGCCCTAGCCCAATGCTTTCTTTATTCATGCTACCATCCATCCATCCATTTATTCATTTAGAAACTATATATACTAATTACTTATTATGTGCCTGGCACTGTGTTTGGCCCTAGGAATACAACTGTGAACTAAACAAACAATATCCCTCCTCTCCTGGAACTGAGTGGTAGGGAAGGCAGATAATGTGCACTGGTAACAGGAGACTTGAGGAGATCCTGATGCAGGTGGCCTGAGTTCCACACGTTGGAAACAGTGACATACTATGATACTGGGTATTCCCCCCATGGTGCATTTTTGTGCTGAAGTGGGAAGTCTGCACACTACAATTTCTTAGTAAGCTTTCCAGCTCCATAGGTTAGTACCTTGGGACAATTATTTAACTTCTCTGAGCCTCTGTCTTAACATCTGCAAAATAATATAAGAATAATATAAAAAATACCCCCATAGGACTGATGTGAAGATTAAATGAATAGCCTACAAAGCACTGGGGAGCTCTGGTAGCATAGTGCCTAAGGCACTTGACTGCTAACCAGAAGGCTGGCGGTTCAAACCCACCAGCTACTCCTCGGAAGGAAGATGGGGCAATCTACTTCCGTAGTGATACTACCTCGGAAACCCAAGGAGGGGTCACTAAGAGTCGGGTCTGACTCAAGGGCACATAACAACAACAACAACAACACAAAGCACTGAGGAGTCCTTGGGTGGTGTTAACACACGTAGGTGTTACCAAAAAGGTTGAAGGTTAGAGTCCACTCCAAGGCACCTCAGAAGAAAGGCCTGGTAAGGTACTTCCAAAATATCAGCCATTGAAAACTCTGCAGAGCACAGTTTTACTCTGACAAACATGGATGGGGTCCCCATGAATTGCAATCACCCTGATGGCAACTGGTTTGGATTTCTGCCTTAGGAAGCCTAGTAGATGCTCAGTAAGTACTGGTTTTCTTTTTTCATCATCTCCAGAAGCTGTAGAACCAATGGATAAGTCAAGTCTATGGGAAGTGGAAAAAATCTTTCTACAGCACATTGCAGACTTGCACTGTTAATGCCCATAAATGTGGAATGATGGTCAGATATGCATCAGCACCTCAGAAAGCACACAGCTATGTTTAAGGAAAAAAGATATCAGATTGTTCAGAAGCTAAGAATCATGACAGGAAACAGTGACAGGCTCAGTAGGCAACAGCTATTGTCCTTTGAGACCAACTATATGCGCAAGGGGCACAGAAGGGGTTGGCCATGCCTCAACCCCTCCAGTCTTTTTTTCCAAATTGCTACAAACTTCCAGCATCAGCACTGTTGTCTATATGTCCTCAGACAATGACAAAATGTATATTGATTCTACATTAAGACCTAACCTTAGCCAAGTGAAGTGTGTCAGTGATGATAGAATCCTCACAAAATATTTAAAGAAAGGATCTGAAATATGACAATATGAAGTATATTATTTCCAAATCCAGTGGGTCCTTTTTTTCTGAAGCTTCTGTGTTAAGATGGTGATCAAATTGTTTAGTGCCTGTGGTTTTGCTATTTCGTCACTTTCTTCCCTATTTTTACGCTTTTCCTCCAATTGGATCTCCATCCAGTCTGATTCCCTTTTTCCTTCATAAATTCTGTATTTGAAAACCTTATAATTTTCTTTATTTGTATTTAAAAAAGAAAAACAAATTATTTTTATCCAAATAACCTGAATCCAATTTAAAATCTGTGCCTTGATTCTGTCTTAAGGTCTCAGCATCTCTATCTGTGGTCATCTTCTGCACCAGTACATGGAGCCCTTCCCCTATACTAAACACCATCTTTAGTCTTTGGAGGGTGGGGTGTTTTTCTTTCATCTGCCATTTTTATTGTAATGAAATAGCGGTTGGAAGCTGCTATAATACAAAGGACAACTCCTAATCTTGGCCAGACTAGAGTGTAGACATTTCTGACACATATCAGCCACGTGGAGCTTAACAGCAGCTGATCTAAAGAGGTGGTAGCTGAAAAAATAATGAAGGTCTTGTGCATGCACACATGCTTATATGTGGTGTGTGTTCTTTCTTCAGAGTTGGGAGCTTTGTGCCAAAAGTACCTTTTCTTTCCCTTCTCTCCTTTCCCCTTCTCCCCATTTTTCCTCTGGAATAGCCAGACTTCACCTCTCTGCTGTTTCTCCTTAGCACCAAGGCTCCCAGCACACAGATACATGGGCTTGTCTAAAAACCTTAAAGGAAAATCACAACCTGCTAGAGCTGGAAGGAAACGTCAATATCATGTAACACTAAAAGCCTTAGGCCCCAGGTTAGCAAAGAATTCTTGGGATTTTGGACAACCCTTGACTTTTGATCAGATGGTTGTTTGTTGTTGTTATTGTTAAGCTTTCATCCCCTAATGGTAGGCTCACAGTATAGGGACATGGCTATTTTAACATGCCTACCTAATATGCCTACCAAACAATGTAGTTAAAAGGCTTACGATGCAATAGATTACTTAATATGGCGCTTCTAGCCATAGTCCTCCTCATAGGGACCAGCCTTGTTCTGATCCTTCTAAAAGAAATTAATGGTGAAAGATCAATTTAACCTTTTTCATCAAATCAACCAGATCTTTGAACTTTGCTTTATGTTGGGGAAATGCAAGTCAAAACCACAATGGATACCACTTCATACCCACTAAGATGGATATTATATTAATAGTAATAATTAATAAATAAAGTCAGTGGGATATAGAAGGATTGAAACATTCATATATTGCTGACGGGATTGTAAAATGATAATAGCTGCTATGGAAAACAGTCTGGCAGTTCCCAAATAAAGTTAAACACAGAACTTCCTTATGACCCAGCAATTCTACTCCTAGATATTGAAAGAATGGACTCCAACAAATACTTGTACATCAACATCTTTCATTGCAGCACTATTCACAATAACCAAAAATGTGGAAACAAACCAATTGTCCATCAACAGATGAATGATCAACAAAACCTTGTATATCCATATAATGCAAATAAAGTTCTGATACATGCTACATATAAAATATCTACAATGGGTAAATCCATCAAGACAAAAGATTAACAGTTACCAGGGCATGGGAGGAGGAGAGAATAGGGAATTAAAAAAATTAAAATGAGAGAAAAAAAGTTAAAGAATTGTGATGCCCCAATATGCCAATTATTTCCTGCAATCCATCTGGAGTTAAGTGTTCCAAGGGGAAAACTGCAGGTAGTTCTCGAATTTCAAGTTACAATATCTTCAAGTTACAACGGACTGCACTTACAACCACCTGTTTCTGCAAAAAGATGAAGTCGTCGATGTCTGGTTTCAAGGTATTTAAGACAGTATCATGCTACTGCTTGGAGGAAATTCTTCTGGATTTAAATTAAAACCTTTTCTTGTTTACCATTCTGGAAATCCCCAAGCATTTAAAAACACTGACAAAAATAAGCTGCTGGTCTACCCCAAACATAACTCCAAGGCCTGAATGATGACTGTGTAATTAGAAAAGCATTTTATAAATGCTTTCATCCCAGAAGAGTGTGCCTACTGCCTTAAAAAGAGCTTTCCTTTCATGATTCTGCTGTTACTTGACAAAGCCCCAGGGCATCCTCTGCACATATCAAAACCAAACTGAACTCACTGCCACTGATTCAATTCCAATTCATTGGGTTTCCAAAAGCTGTAAATCTTTACAAAAGAAAGTAGATCGCCCCACCTTCCTTCCACAGAACAACTGGTGGGTTTGAACCTTTGACCTTCTGATTAGCAACCAATTACTTTGTCGACTACATCACCAGAGCTCATTTCCTCCTCACAGAGATGATCTAAATCAAAATGGGAAAGTGATATATCTACCTCCCAACATGACAGCTTTAATTCAACCTATCAAGACACAATCACCATCCTCAAGGCATAATACTTACGGACTATGTTTGCTTATACCAACAGATGGAGGTATGGTAACATTACATGATTTCTGGAGTAATTATAATATTCTTCAGTGTATCTGGAACATAGTAACTTCCTGGAAGGGAATTATAGGTAAAAAGGCACAGTCTCGATATTACCAAACCACAGGGCATGCTGAACAATGACAGAGATACATGCAGGGTCCAAGGGTGCTATAAGCTAGAGACTATCCCTAAGGCTTCTCCTTATATACAAGGAAGAAGACCACATCCCAAAGGCAGCTACTCAGCTGCTTGTGGTAGATCCCACCATGGAGTTGATTGCCAGTCATTGCTTGAAAACATGGACCATGTTTGCTAAAGTCGATAGGCAGATTTGGGAAGTGGTGAGATGTTACCACAAAGCATATAAAGAAAAAAAAAAAAAAGAGAGAAGAACCGTACAGACAACTTGCACTAATTTTCTGACTACAAACACCATCCCCATTCCCAGGGATAAAACAAATGATCCTGAACCTTCCACAAGTGGAGTCATTACTTCAACTGACAAAATGCCAACATCCTACAACTCTTCTCCACCATTGGAGTAAGCTTTTATGATTTGTGTATTTTTTTATGTATGTATTAAAATACAGTTGTAAGTTTATATTTAATGTTTCCAGCTCTCAAATACAAGGATCAAATTCATTTACACTAGAAAGCAATAATAATGAAAACGAAAAAAGAAATAAATGAAGTATTCAACTTACATCAGAACCAGCTTATGATGGAGTCACAGGAACGGGACTGCCTGTATTCAGATGACTAATAGTATTGTCTCCTTATTCTTCAACGGTATGATGAAGCACTCTTTTGACAAATAATTTGTTCTCATCTGTACAGATCCAACATTGAGAACAATTAGTTTAGTGGTTAAGATGAAAGGATATGAAATTAAAACAAACAAACATATAAAAAAAATCACTATATACAACTGATCTCTGACTATAAAAATATTTGAAGATCTTAATACTTATTATCAATAACTTGAGACTTCATATCAAAAAAGCAAATTAATTTACTGCTTAGAACAGAAAATTAGTGTAGAAATTTAAAGAATTGAGCAATCCCAAGATGTTTTCCAAGTTTCTAAGCTTCTCTGAGCTGGATCTTGGGGGTTTGTGGCAAAGTTGCCACCTGCTGTCAATTCTTCCATTTCCTTTCATGACAGAACACTTGCTGTGTTCAAAGTGTTCAAGGACTGCCCTAAATCCAATTCAAGCCCACATTTCCCAACCTCCCTTGTGGCTAGCTGTGGCCATGTGATTAAGCTCTTGCCAATGCAACGTAACTAGCAATGTTGTGTGGAATTTCTGGGATGGATGCTTAAAGGTGACTGACCCATTTTTGTTGTTGTTGTTGTTGCTGTTCCTTCTTGCTGCCCTGAGTCTGAGATATGAGAGCTAGCGAATGAGTGGCCACCTTTGAGTATGAGTTTCCCTGTGAGGGAAAAACCAGTGCTGAGGATGACAAAACAGCAAGGTAGAGTTTGGAATTCTGATAACTTTCAGTACCGCCACACCAGTCCTGTATAGATCCCCTTCAGAATTCTCCACACAAAAGAACAAACCTTCTGTGTTTTGCTATTCCTATTTTGAGTTTTATGTTGTATCAGTAATTGAAACTAGTCCTAAATGATTTTGTTTCTACTGCTGTTACTGTTGGGTGTCACTGAGTCAATTCCAATTCATAGTGACCCCATGATAACCGATGTGACAGAATAGAACTCCTCCATAGGGTTTTCTTGGTTGTAATCTTTACAGAAAGGAACGCTGGCAGCTCAATTATTAAGTGTTTGACTGCTAACAGGAAGATTCGTGATTTGAACCCATGCAGCAGCTCTGCAGGATGAAAAAACCTGGTGATCTGCTCCTGCTTCTAAAGATTATAGCCTAGAAAATCCTATGGGGCAATTCTACTCTGTCACATTGGGTATCAATAAGTCAGAATCAACCCAACATCACACAACAACGGTCTTTGCAGAAGCAGCCTAGCTCTTAACCATTTTAGCCATCCTTATACTGCAGTTTTCAAATAATAACTTGCATCAGAATTACCTAGAGACTTGTTACAACACAGATTTCTGGGTACCACCCACAGAGTTTCTAATTCAGTAAGCATGGAGTGAGGCCCCAAAATTAGCATTTCTAACATATTCCCAGATGTTGTTGGCCTGGAGACCACATTTGGAGATCACTTCGAATTTTAAAGCAGGTTCCTACTTTCTAGCCATTTAGGATCAGCATTTAAGCCAGTTAATTGCACATCCCTCAGTTGATATTGTATGAGCTTTCTCCCTATTGCAATACAAACACTACCAAAAAAAAAAAAAGAGCAACAACTCACTGCCATCCAGTTGATTCTGAATCATAGCGACGCCCAGTGTGTTTCTGGTGGTAAATCTTTATGGAAGTAGATTGACTCATCTTCCTTCTATGGAGTGGCTGGTGGGTTTGAACCACCAACTTTCTGGTTAGCAGTCAAAGACCTTAGGCACTGCACCACCAGAGCTCTTTAAAATTAATACAAATATTAATAAGCAAACAAACAACAACAACAAAAACCCCTCACTGCTGTCAAGTCAATTCAGACTCATAGTGACTCCCACTGGGTTTCCAAGACTGTAAATCTTTAGGGAAGTAGATAACCTTACATTCCTCCTGCAGAACACCTGGTGGGCTTGAACCACTGACCTTGTGGTTAGCAGCCAAATGCCTATGCACTATGCCACCAGAGCTCCTTGACATGCTGTCACCCAGGAATTCTTAAAATTATTTAAGGTGACTGCTAAAACTTCTGATTCAAATGTCAACTCTTCTAAATCACTGTACTCAGTCAGAATCACTGATATCTCTTAATATTGCCCTCTGTGCCACCAAAGGTGTTGGTGATGCATCATTTTTTAAGAGTACTCCTCTACCGTCTCCAGGTTTGTTTGTTTTTTTTTTCCCAAGCCAATGACACCCACTTTGTTAGGTTTGATGTGCATGCTGAGGCAATGATCACTATGGCCAACACAGATTGTGAAATCCCAATTTCAAAGATGCTTCTTGGTTGCCATCAAGTTAACTCCGAGTCATGGCAACCCATGTGTGTCAGAGTAGAACTGTACTTGCACAGGGTTTTCGAAGCTGTGACCTTTCAAAAACAGCTTCTCAGGTTGTCTTCTGAGGCACCTCTGTGTGGGTTCGAACCACCAACCTTGTAGCTAGTACTCCAGAGCTTCACTTTTGGTGCCACCCAGGGACTTCTTCAAAGATACTAAAATGCTTTTAGTTTTATCTTTCAATGTGCATCTTGGAATCAGGGAAAGGTGATAGAAAAACCTTCTACAGCAGCCTTGAACTACTGACCTCCATGGTTCTCTTATACAAGAGAGAGAAAATCTTTTATCTTCTTAAAGCCACTGCTTTTCTGGTTTTTGTTACTCATACCCAAATCCAATCCAACAGATACAGGATTCTTAGAGGTATCTTAGCCATTATTACCTTCCTTTCTCACTGTACCTTTCTCTACTCTTACATCCCCCTTGACTAGTGCATCCAGGTGCAAATATATTTTCTTGACCAATAGGTGTCCTAAATTTTGCTAATATC
>NW_006922334.1:202129-204498 GCF_000298275.1 Orycteropus afer afer
TTCAACTGAATACTTGATTAGCTATGTCTCCTGGGCTTATATAAAGACTGGAATTGGTAGCAAATGGGGAAAAAATTAGGGGAGAAATTAGAAATCAGAAACCTAGAACAAATTTTGAGCTCTGGTGGCATAGTGCCTAGGGCATTTGACTGCTCTTAACAAGAAGGCTGGCAGTTCAAACCCATCAGCCACTCCTTAGTAAGTTGGGCAATCTACTTCCCAACTATGGAATCTACTTCCATAGAAATACTACCTCGGAAATCCAAGGAGGTGTCACTATGAGTCAGATTCGACTCAATGGCAGTGAGTTTGGTTTGGTTTTTTAAAATAAATTTCAAGAGTAGAGAAGATTCAGGAGACATTAGTAGGTGCTTTGTACAGTTTGTCACACATTTCAGAGGAAAAAATATTTTACCTTTTTCTGAAAAATGAACTATAAGTTGTCATTGACAATCATCTATTAAAAAATGTCCTCAGATTCAAAATGGAGTCTTGTCAGTAAGAACCAGGCTATTTCCGTCTAGCATCTAAGTGCTTGAAACACTAGGTACAGCAGTTTGAATTAGGGATTTTGGTTCTCTGAACAGCTCACAGAATCAGAGTGCACCAAACACAGAAGAGCAGAATTAGAGGAAAGGCACAGGGAGAATATTATTTAAGAAAGAGCTACCTGGTGGAGGACGATGGGCAGCCGAGAGAGGCCACTGGAAACTTCCCTGGGGCAGTCACTGACTGGTGGGCGAGGGCGGCCACCTAAGATCCCCATGAGCCAAGAAAGAAGACACCCTGTATCAGCATACCAGTGACCACTCCAATATCCCAGCAAATAGCCCCAAGGATCTGCCTCCAGCACCAGATTTTATCAGTAATTGGGGTCAGCTAAGTCCAAACGGGCGCACGCAGCACCACTGAAACTCAAGCGGAGAGCTCACTGTTGTGCCAGCGGATTACTGAGTGGGTTTGGGTCAGCCTGGGAGACGCTGTGCTTATCTTTGTCACTGATATCGTGACCACAGTTTACTAGCAGGTGGGCAGTATCATAGACAAACTCCTGAGCCATTAGCAGTCTGGGGGGATTGCACCACGGGTAGATGGGGCAGGGAGAGACAGGAAGCCACGGATGAGTGCAGTCCAATAACTTCACTCATTCAATAGAAGAAACCATATTCAGCCAATTACCATAAAACCTCCTGCTTCGAACTCTAAACCCTCTTTATGACAAAGAGAAACACATATCCACATTCCACACAGTGATTCCACCATCACAAAGAAAACAGCAGAATGACCTAACATACCTGAATCAATAATAAATAAAATACACCAGCTTCACCTTTTCAAAATATTAAACCATAAAACCAAGACAAAACAAATCAACACATAACCAGCAGCTAAAGATGACCTAAAGAGACAGCACTCTACCAGATTCCAGGGGCTTAAGAAGATGTTCTGCTTTCCAGTAACTCCAAGGACACTCCAGATCTGAAAGACTGAAAAGGTACGACATTCCTCTTGTTACTCTTATACCCCACACCCGCTTGGTGAACTGAGGTGCAGCCACCCCCCACATCCACCCACCTTCTGGGCCCGCAGGAACTCCATCCCAGTCTGTGTGTCTTTGTTTGTTTCTTTTTTCTGGTGTTTAATTTGCTTGTATTTGTCTGTTTTAAAACTACTATTATTATTAATATTTTTGTGCTTTTTACTATTCTTCCCCTACTAGGTGCTAGTTTACATCTTTTTTTTTTCTTTTCCCAGTTTCTGTTTAATATATATATTTTTTCTTTTATCCCTTCTTTGTCCTCGTGGTTAACCCCATTCCTTGTTGGGATTCTTTTTTCTTTTTTCCAATTTTTTTCTTCATTATTTTCCTTTTCTACCTTTTTTCTTTTAGTGCTCTATCCCCAGATATTGCAGGTTCTCTTCTTCTTTTCTCCTTTTTCCCTTTTTGGGTTACTGTGCGATTGCATGGTGTATTTTTTGTCCATGTGCTTTTAGTTTTTTGAAGGTTACTCAATTGTAATTTTTGTCTAATTAAGTGGGAGACAGCAACAGTCCCCATAAGATACAAGTACACCCACAGCTCCTGCAACTTCACTTACTGAGCAAGATCCAGCACCTCCTTCTCCACCAATGGGCCAACGATAAAAAACTACCAAGAAGAGCCTGAATCACCCTTGGCTGTTCTTCACAAACAATTAACAGAGATCTTAATAAAATACCATGATACATAGGAGACAACAGACCATCACAGTCCACACAAAGAAGCAAGATAAAGGGATAGAAACAAGGAAACAGGATACAGACCCAGAACACATCCTTGAGGAAGAAGCAGCATTGGAAATCTCTGATAAGGAATTCAAAAGAATTAT
>NW_006922334.1:206849-207341 GCF_000298275.1 Orycteropus afer afer
AAAGACTTCACTAAAGACTATACGCTGGGGGCCAATAAACACATGATGAATTGCTCGTGATATTTAGTCATTAGAGAGATGCAAATCAAATGATGAGATATCATCTCACCCCAGCAATAACAGCAAAGTTCAACAGGACAGAAAATAACAAATGCTGGCGTGGTTGCAGAGATTGAAAGTCTTATACATTCCTGGTGGTATTGTAAAATGGTACAAACATTGTGGCAAACAGTATGGCATTTCCTTAAAAAACTGAAAACAGAAATACCGTTTGACCCAGCAATTCCATTACTAAAAATATATCCTTAAAAGATGAGAGGCAAGACATGAACAGACATATGCACACCTGTGTTCAACGCAGCACAATTCACTATAGCAAAGAGATGGAAACAACCTAAATGCCCATCAGCCGATGAATGGGTAACCAAACTATGGTACATTCAAACAGTGGAATACTATGCTACATTAAAGAGCAATGAAGAATATGTGAAT
>NW_006922334.1:207720-212264 GCF_000298275.1 Orycteropus afer afer
TTAACACCAAACACCAGGCTACAGATAAACACATAAACATCTGAGAAGATCAGATGGGGGTCAGTGAACAAGGTTATGCTCTAGACCAAGGATAGATTCAGCCGAGGCCAATCTTGCACAGATACCAGTGATACAAAATACCCACAATCCTTACAGAAATAACAGAAGACAGATATAGAGCAATCCCTCACAGACAGCCAGACACTGTGGGAGAGAGATCCAACAGATCTGCCAATTCAGGACCATAGTATTGGTCCTGCATAATAAAATACATAAAAATCTTGATCCACAGCCTACATTGGTGAGTAGCAACTGAGGTCTTAAAAATAGCTTTCAAGCAGTCATCTAAGATGCAGCTAGTGGTCTCCTATCATCAGAAGTGAAGAAGAGTGCAAAAAAAAAAAAAAAAGGCAATCAGCCCTAGGACATAATGGACCTTGAGACCAGAAAAACTAGATGGTGCCCAGCTACAATGCCAACCACTCAGGAAAGGATCAAAATTGGAAATCCTGGATAGAGTGGGAGAAAAAATGTGGAACAAAATTCAAAACACAATAATGATCAGAATTACTGGTCAGATGGACTCTGGTGGGACTCCTAATACTATGGTCCTGGGATACACTTCAGGCGTGGAATAAAACTCACTCCCAGGGGCTGGCTCTCAGCTTAATAGTAAACAAGACGCATACACATACCACTCAACCCAGGGTCACGCACCCACATACTTTATGGAGATGCATTCCTTGGAACAATCGACCACAGGGCACCAGAGGGGCAACATCTGCAGCACGGAGGAAATGCAGGACACACAGGAGTGCATGACTATGAGGGGTGGGGGTAGGTGATACTGGGAAGGAAGGGGAGGAGAGGAGGTTAGGATTGGGGATGGTAATTAGGGAGTGAAACCAAATGTACACGAAATGTTGAATGTAAAACAAACTCTGTTCTGTAAACTTACACCTAAATCACAATTAATTAAAAAAAAAAAAAAAAGCAAGGATGACAAGACTTTGTCTTGCTTACTTTGGACAAGTTATCAAGAGGGACCAATCCCTGGTGCACATCATGGTTGGTAAAGCAGAAGGTCAGTGAAAAAGAGGAACACATCAAAGAGAGAGATAGATGGACAAAGTGGCTGTAACAATGGGCTCAAACATGTCTACTGTTGTGAGGATGGCATAAAACTGGGCAACATTTCATTCTGTTATAGATGTGGTCACTATGAGTTGCAACCACCTCAACAGAACCTAACAGGGCTGCTACAACAAAGTGCCATAAAGTGGGTGGCTTAAGAAAAAAAGAAAGATACTTTTTTCTCTCACAGTTCTGGAGCGTAGAAGTCTGAAATCAAGTGTCTGTAGGGCCATATTCCCTGCAAAGGCTCTAAAAGGGAGTACTTCCTTACCGCTTCCAAATTCTATTGGTCCCAGGTGTTCCTTGGCAACAGAACTCCAATCTCTGCTCTGTCTTCACATGGTTATCCTCTTCCGGTGGTCATAGTGTCCAACTTTCCCTCTTCTGGAGTAAGATTACCAGACACTCGAGTAGGGCCCACTCTAACTCAATATGACCTCATCTTAACTTGATTACATCTGCAAAGACCCTATTTACAAATAAGGTCACATTCACAGGCACTGGGAATTAGGGCATGTACATGTATTTTGGGGACACAATTTAACCCGCTATAGAAAGCATCTCTGAGAAGAAGGAAGTAAGGTGTGTGGACCATGAACAGTACATGATGGGTCCTACCTGCATAGGACTCTGGGAGAGAATCGTACTAAGTAAGTGACCTGGACCAAAAAAAAAAAAAACACACCAAACACCATTAATTAATACAAAAACCACCTCATCTCTCATATATTAGACATGTTTTTCATTGTTTCCCCTGCATGTATCCTCGCACATAGACACATTGTTCTTGCTATATGTAGATAGTACAAAAACCCACACCTCACACTCTGCTGTACAGACCTTTACCCAGGTGGCTGCACTAGTCCCTTGAGATATTTCTGGTGCTGACTTCTGCCTGTAAGTTCCTTAATAAAACTGGATGTGATCAATCTGACATTCTCCACTTCTTTGTTCTGAATCTGATCTGTGCTCCTCTGAGCCACTCCTGCTGCTGGTCTGGTGGGGTGAAACAGAAGAGGATTCTGTGGAAACAGGGAACTAGTAATAACCTGCAGGAGAAGAGAACATTTAAAGAGAAAGTCACAAGAGGTACCTCATTAGCAGAAGACTGCAGCACTATGGAGCTGAGGCTGATCCCACGTACAATGTGGATGACAGAAACTTGGAGGTGACCAGTAAAGATCCTTAGGGAACCAGGACCACCTGAGAACCCAGAGAGTGGTAAGAACTGCCAGACAAGAAAAGTAGCCTTCAGAGATTTGAGGTGAAGGGAGTTGCCTAACCCATGTGGAAGTTGACAGGCTAACATGTATGATTTGGGTAAAATTAACCCTGGGAAGGAGAAGGAAGGGAGCAGACCTCTGGGAGCCTGGCTAAAAGGCCACTCATCAGTGTTTTTGTGCTCTCCAAGTCATATTTCTGGAAGGGGGGGTGGGATGCACAGACACTGAGGATGTAGAGTAGCCAAGACTAGAGCATGGATTCTACCCTCCAGAGAAGATTCTTTCCAGCAGGTGATCAGAGATAGGGATGTTCTAACACACACTAGTTGACTCCACTACAGGGCAGTTTTATAGCACAAACACCACAGGAAAGTACTGTGGGGGCTATTTGGTTGGGCACTGTCTTAGTCTAGAGCAGCAGAAGGTGAGTGTTTGCGTGTGTGGAGCCAACCCGGGGGCAGGACACAGTAAGCCAGCCCTGGGACCAGCGGAAGGTGGGTGTTTGTCGCAGGGGCAGGCCAGATAAGAGAGCAGGGCAGGAAGACCAAGAAATTTGAACAGCTAGGGGAGACAAACTTGTCTGTCAGTTTGTCATACTGTGGTGACTTGAGTGTTGCTGTGATGCTGAAGGTTATGCCACTGGTGTTTCAAATGCCAGCAGGGTTACCCATGGTGGACAGGCTTCAGAGGAGCTTCCAGACTAAGAAAGACTCGGAAGAAGGAAGAGGCCAGTCAATTACCAACGAATTGGCCAGTGAAAACCTTATGAATAGCAGTGAAACACTGCCTGATATATTACTGGAAAACTTTATGAATAGCCCTGAAACATTTTTTTTTTTTTTGCTGTTGTCTGACAGTAGAATACCTCATATTATTTAGCATAATGAGTGCTATCATTTTTACTATATTTAAGCACTTGAGGTTGGCAGGGATGTGCTAAAATCTGAATACAACATAGGTATTCTCTTATAATTTTGTCACTTTCCTTACCTAGAGCCATTGCTACTAAAAAAGCACAACTCGTGAGAAATAAGATGGTCTGTAGCTGAGTTCATTATTGACTTCATTACTGACTCTCACAAATAGCTTTCGGATGTTGTTTATGTGTTCTAAAGAGCACCTAGCAGTTTTTATCTTATTACTTCTCACATAGGTTCTTATTACATTTTAATGCTAATTCTTATCTATCCTCTTAGATTTCCTCACAGGAGAAAAAGTTAATTTAAAATATTTAAAAGCTCCAAGGGCCAATTTTTTTTTTTTCTTAGAAGAAATGACTTGACACCGTAACACATGAGTGCAAAGACATCTACACATTTGAAGAAACAAGAGAAGCTTTAAAATTACAATAAAATTTTGTGTGTGTTACTAACAATTAAAAATTACCTTTGTGAAGAACTCTGAAAATGGCATCTAACTAATGTTACAATTGTAAGAGTTAGTTTCACTTCATTTTGTGTTGGCCTGTCTTTAAAGGCCTCCCTTCCACAGAACTCTGCTGAGCTGAGTTTAGTTAGCATCTTCACAAGAGGGAAGCATTTATTTCATGAAAGACTTTGTTCTGGAAAGTTATAGATAACATCATCATCTTATTCTGTCTAATCAGAAAGAAAATGTGAAGGAAGCAAATGGATGCCGACACTTTCCAAACGTTTTACTTCTCTTATGAAAGAAAAAAAAATCACATCCAGCCTTCCTTTCCACTCCCCTGAGAATATTCCTCTTTCCCTCTCTTTCCTGTAGAAAGCATGCTATCCAAAGGCAGTAGGGATAGGAAAGCACAAGGCAGTGGTGTAAATTCCACAGCCCTGCTCTGCAGTCAGAAATTACATCACCAGAGGTAACCATTATGTAAAGATCCACACTTGCACATCAGAAAGGAGCGTCAGACCAGGAATATAACACTACTTCTTAAACAGGTCATGTCATAGGTGCTAGATGGGCAGCAAATACATTTCAGGGTCAGCAAATGCTGAAGAGTTTTAAAGAATGGGAGAAAAGGACTCAGGAAGCTCAAGTAAAAGCTAACCAAGAAACCAGGACTGCTAGACTGCAGTGTGCTAAGCAAAAGCAAAATGAATTTAGAAAACAACCAGCTTTGAACAAATATTGTATTAGTCTGTTATTGTAAAAGTTAAGGAAAGGTTTATCTATTGGAGGACATTTTCTTTGTTGGTTACCAGGGGT
>NW_006922334.1:213349-215869 GCF_000298275.1 Orycteropus afer afer
AAAGTGAATTTACTCTGTAAATCTTCACCCAAATCCTAATAAAAAAATAATAATAATAAAAAAAAACAGCTTTGAGAGTCACTCCTTAAAAAAAAAATCTTGTTAAATTCCACAGTTAAAAACACAGGGGGAATAAAAGTTCATAATCCCATTTTGCAAGCACAAAGCACTGTTGAGTGTTAAATTTTCCTTTTTTTCTTATGTATCTACTTAGTTCTTTTTGGTTTCATTTTATACGTTTTACTGTCTTCTCCTTCTTATAAAATTCATGCTTGTTTACTGTAGCCAAATTGAAAAAATTAAATCACTTGGATTCTTAGCACCACTTGTTTTATAATTTGGTATACACCAACTCCTCACTTATCAACTATCTTCTTATCTAACATTTCTCACAATAGTAAAAAATCTACTATTGGACTGTTTGGCACATTAATGATGCACGTCTGACAGTAATAAATGCTGGGGTTTGATGCCAAAGTTACCAGTGACTTTGATGGTCATGAGTCTCACAGTTTGGCAGTTACATAACGATGTAATCTGGCAGTTATGTGATGATGGAATTCGGCATTTATGTAACGATGTAGTCATCCTCCATTTTCACATAACCCTGATTTTTGCAAAACAGCCTAGTGTTGGAAGCTAACCAAAGTGATCAGTGATGAGTTGAGTATATATCTTTCAGATCAATTTTTAACACAGAAATATTTTTAATAAGAGAAATAAGATCGTAAATAACTAGTGTTTTATAACATTGTTTTTAATAACCTACTATGCATATTTTCCATGTAATGAAGTATTCTTCTATATTGGTTTTGTGTCTTTTTTACATAGTTGTAATGTATTTTTAATTTAATCCCACTTCTTGTGTCTCACTCTAATACTTCTTTACATGATTTTGTGTGTCTGGGTCAGTGTGTTTGTATGTGTGTGTTTTAACATAACTGACTTTGTCTTAAAACAGCCATATTCCTAGATCAATCATGAGCTATTACAAAATGCCACTTGTAAATGGAACCTATGTGTTATTTAAAACTTTCACTATCTATACCAAATACCATGGAATGTTGAGAATACAATCTGCCTCATGTACTTATAACAAACAGAACCTGCTTCTTCATATTGCTTTTTCAAAAAATATAAATATTATATAATCTACAGTTTGCACAAAGCTAACAGCGTCTCATCCTACTTTATCACTCTCCTTTAAAGGAAAGCACAGACTTGTTTGAAATTTGTGTTAAAAATACTTTATATCAGTGAACAATATTCTTTAAAATTTAAAAAAGGGAAATACTTTCAAACTTACACAAAACTTGCCATAGCAGGACAAAAATCCTTTCCCTAGAATAACCAATTTTTAATATTTTGCCGTATCTTCGTTCTCATTCTCTCTGACACATACAAACACATATACATATATACACATTTTTTTTTACCATTAGAGAGTTAAGTTGCATATTATACTCCTCCACCCCTAAATCCTTCAGTGTGTATTTCCCTAGAAACTGAAATTATTTTATTTAACCACTATCAATACCACAATCAGGAAATTTAACACTGAACTCCACAATTACACTAATAATGTCCTTCATAGAATTTTGTGTTTTCACTCCAAGATCCAATTCAGGCATTAGCTCTGTCCTGAGATCTCCCACACTGGGGATCCATTTGTAGCATGTAGGCTGAATAAGCCACAACTTTCCAGGAATCTGCAGCTCATGGGAAAGAGAAAGGTCTGGCAGGAGAGAGGACAAAGGGAGGGTGGGGAGATGGAAGGGCAACTCAGCCAACCACCATGTCACCAAAAAAGGAAATTATGTCTGTCCCTTTCCCACCTTTTCATATCCCTCAAAAGCATAAGTAAAATTTTAAACCAAAATTCACCAGGGAAACTCCAGAAAAGGTGGAGCAGAACAAGCAGAAACCTGGACACACACGGAGAGGTAAACTTTCGCAAATTCCTCCCTGAAAGGGCAGAAAAGAGTGGGGAAGCCTAAATTGAGAACCCACAGCTTCCTGGCGGAGTTTGGGTGTTTTTCCTTTTTAAACTAGGGTGTGGGAGACTTTTCATTTTTAACCCAGCCACGTGGTCCTCGCCCAAAAGGATTAAATTACTTAGAATAGCATACGTGTTACTCCAAAACCAGAGGAATGGCCAGAGGAGAGAGATTTGGGATTTTAGATTTGGTGACCAGTACTGGGGAGGTGAGAGGGGATGTCAGCGAGGCTGCTGGAGTCCGAGGCTCCAGGAAGGGCCGGAACAGGGTGGGAAAGACACGGGTGGGGAGCACTGAAGCGGCAGTGAGTGGGGTGGTGGCACTAATGGGCTCTGGGGCGCGAGGCGGTCGAGGCGAGGACAGGGGTCGCGACGCCGGGTTCTCACCGGTGCTGAGCGTGGACTGGCAGTGCAAAATGTCCAGGATGGCGGGTTTCTGGCAGGACTCCCACAGGGACAGTACTGGTAGCCGGCCGTGACCCAGGCCGGGCTAAGCACCGTGCCCAAGTCCAGACACAGCAGCA
>NW_006922334.1:216234-218318 GCF_000298275.1 Orycteropus afer afer
GGAGCGCAGTGCCGGCGCCGGGCAGAAGCGGCTGCCTCTTCCACCCTGTTCAGAGATCCGCTGCTGGCCCGCCCCGACAGGCGCAAAGCCAGAGCCCCTGGTGTCCCCGCCTTGCCCGGCTCCTGGAGCCCAGGACAGGTCGGCTGCGCAGACCAGTCCTGGGACATGCTTGGTCCTGGCCTGCCCCCTGCGTTTCTCGGAGGACGCTACAGTCCCCCTCACAAGGTCACTGGGGTGCCCTTTCTTAGGAAGCAGGGTTGGTCATTTTCTGTTGTTGTTGTTATGTTGCTATGAATCTCTTCATATTTTA
The DNA here is from genome assembly GCF_000298275.1 of Orycteropus afer afer. Taxonomy (NCBI): domain Eukaryota; kingdom Metazoa; phylum Chordata; class Mammalia; order Tubulidentata; family Orycteropodidae; genus Orycteropus; species Orycteropus afer. The sequence goes on from NW_006922334.1 coordinate 216,545, forward strand.
GAAGTATACTTGTTGTTATGTGCTCTCGAGTCGGACCGGACTCATAGCGACCCCTCCTTGGGTTTCTGAGGCAGTATCTCTACGGAAGTAGGTTGCCCAACCTTCCTTCCGAGGAGTGGCTGGTGGGTTTGAACTGCCAGCCTTCTGGTCAGCAGTCAAGTACCTTAGGCTCTACGCTACCAGAGCTCCTGGGTCTTTTCTAGAAGGCAGTAAATGTTGATTTCCTATGGTTGTTGGAGCCAGAGCAGTGATGGGACTACTCCTGTTGCTGCCCCTGGCCCAGCCAATATGTCATCTGGAGGGATTTAAATGGAGGAGGAGAAAAGTGACTAAAGACATTTGTCCATCCTTTTAAAACCCAAGAGAGACCAGTCTCAGGTCCAGGAATCCCCCGGTTTTCACTATTTCCTTATTTCTCCAAACCCGCTGTGGCTTCTGTTTTCTGGGCTCGCCTTTTCTGCGCCCTCTGAGTGGCGTTTTGCTCAGGTACCGCAGGAGCTGAAGTGGGCAAGAGTTCAGTCAGAATGTGAAGTAAACTTATTTGCATCGCTGCTGCTCAGGTCTATAGTTGCACACGGGCTAAATAAAGCCTTTTTTATTCATTAAAGCTTTGTTGCATTACAACAAACTGGATCTGAATCCCTCCCTAGGCAATTAACTGTTCATGTCCTCCACAGGACCTTGTCCAGATCTCAACATATGAAAAGTGACACATCTTTCCTGAATGGAAAACTTATTAATCTCCAAATATTTAGCGGAGGTTGGGCAATCTACTTCCATAGTGATACCACCTCGGAAACCCAAGGAAAAGTTGCTATGAGTTGGATCCAACTCCATGACAGTGAGTTTATTTTTGGTTTTGTGTGCTCTGAGCTAAGGATCCATCACAGGAGGACGTTGTCCCTAGTTTTAAAGGTTCAAACCCACCAGCCACTCCTCAGAAGGAAGATTGGGCAATCTACTTCCGTAGAGATTCACCTCAGAAACCCAATAAGGGGTCACTATGAGTCAGGAACGGCTTAAGCACTATGCCTGCAGAGCTTCCCCTCTACCCCCATCTTCTTTTATTTTTATTTACTGTATTCTAAGAGGGTGAGAGGGACCGGGTCTCCAGGAGCAAGGTAAGCACGGGCAGTCTTGTGCTTACTCACTGATCTGCACTGAACACTTGCCCTTGTTACCCTCCCGAGAGGGACCAGGTCTCCCGGAGCAAGGTAAGCACGGGCGGGCTTGTGCTTAGTCCGCGGGAGCGAGGTAAGCACAGGCGGGCTTGTGCTTAGTAACCGGGAGCGAGGTAAGCACGGGCGGGCTGGTGCTTACTCACTGATCTGCACTGAACACTTTCCCTTGTTACCCTCCCGAGAGGGACCGGGTCTCCGGGAGCAAAGTAAGCACGGGCTCAGCACAGAGTAGCAGGCCGGAAGAGCAGGAGAAAGGGGATAAAATCCAGGAAGCCAAAGAGAAGAGCAGTCAGCCAAAGGAATTAGGTGAGGAGGGGAAACTCAGGGACGCCCAAAGAAGCAGGCCATAAGAGCAAGAGAAAGGGGATTAAAAGACAGGAAGCCAGAGGTCTCCAACAGCAGGACAAACTTGTCTGTCAGTTTGTCCTACTGTGCTGACATGTAGACGTGAGTTTTGAGGCTGAGCCTCAGGTGTTTAAAACCCAGCAAGATGCACCTGGTGCATAGGTAACAGCCCAGTTTATAGACTGAGACAGACTAGGAAGAAGGAAGAGGCCATCCACTTCTGAAAGAATTGGCCAGGGAAAACCTTA
>NW_006922334.1:222056-225175 GCF_000298275.1 Orycteropus afer afer
AACCCAAAATTATAGTTAACACCTGAAGAGTGGCAGAAATGCCCTTTTTCTCCTTTTTAATGAAATACTGTCCTCAAGAGTTAAAGATTTCATACTTTCTGTTGATAATGATTCCTATCCTCTAGCCACATCTTCAGACAGAGCTGACTACATTTTGACTGATGCATCATTTTAAGTGTAAGAAATAACTAAGTTAGTGTTGAATAACTTAAGAATAAGAACCAACCCAATGTAAAATAGAAACCCACGGGTTTTTCACTTTGGAAATCAGAAAACTGGCAACTTTTATGGATGGTCATTCTGTATGGTATCATTGAGATTTTTTTTTTGTTGTGCAAAATTCTTGGTTTAAAGTTCTCACAAAACGATTGCTGTTTCTGCTGCTTTTCCTTCTTTTTTTTTTAAGAACATTTACAAAATCAAGAATTCCACATTTAAAAAACTTAATTCTATTATTTCTAATGACATTTCTGATTTTAAAATGTACTACACTGTTGGATTAAGGAGCTCTAGTGATGCAGTGGTTAAGGCATTTGGCTGCTAACAAAAATAAATTGTTGGTTCAAGGCCACCAGGCACTCTACAGAAGAAAGATGAGGCAGTCTGCTTCCATAAAGATTTATAGCATTGGAAACCCAATGGAAGTTGCTATGAGTCGGAATTGACTTGGTGATTGCATTGTTTTGTTGTTGCTTTTTGCTTTTTTCTGTTATTTCAATCAGTTAGATTTAAGTCAACTCACCTTATGTTGATACTTTAATTTCAAGTTAATTGTTGTTTCATAGTGGTACCTGCTGAGGAGTACTAATGGTACAAATAGCTAAGTGCTAGGCTCTTAACCCAAGTGTTGGCAGTTCAAACCCATCCAGCAACTCTACAGGAGAAAGATATTGCTATTTGCTTCCATAAAAGTTATGGCAGAACCAATAAAATCCTATGGGCCAATTCTGCTCTGTTACATTGGGTGTCTATGTGTTGGAATCAATTTGGCAGTACCTAACAATAACAACACCAGTGGTACTTACCACATAATAATTCACTCACCCACAAAAAAGGAAACACTAGAGGATATTGGAGGAGAAGGATGATTAGATTTAAGATAAATATCTTTATTGTAGTGAAAGACATGTGAGGCAAATGGCCAGGAAATAGGAATATGAGACAATTAGAATATTCCCAGTGAAACTAAACCTAAATATCTTTACCCTCTTTTTTCAATCATCTTTTCTTTAATAACAATCACTTATAGGCATAAATCTTCTACCATATTTATATTTTATTTGTATTCATTTATATTTAAGTAAAGAAATGACCAAGGATACCTGGTGGCACAGTGGTTAGGCACTCATATGCAAACCAAAAGGTTGCAGTTTGAACCCACCAACCACTCAGGGCAGAAAGTATAGGGGTCTGCTTCCATAAAGAGTTACAGCCTAGGTACAGATGACAAAGATAAACACTTTCACATATACAATACTGCATTATCAGTATTAACAAACATTAATCTACAGGTAGATGCATAGGTAGATTGAATGATCAAGTATGTCTGAATGGCTGAATGATGAGGTAAGTCTAGGCCAAAGAAAATACCCACAACTATATATAAGGTTTTGGAGGGCTGGAACAGATAGGGTAGGCCCGAAGTGGGAGTGGAGCAGTTTGGAACAACTAAGGAAGATGAACTTGCCTGTCAGTTTGTCATCCTGTGGTGGCTAGTGTGTTGCTATGAGGCTGGAGGCTATGCCATCAGTGATTCAAATGCCAGCAGGGTCACCCATGGTGGACAGGTTTCAGTGGAGCTTCCAGATTAAGACAGACTCGGAAGAAGGAAGAAGCCATCCACTTTTCAAAGAATTGGCCAGTGAAAACCTTAAGAATAGTAGTGAAAAACTGTCTGATATATTACTGAAAAACTTATGAATAGCCCTGAAAAATTTTCTGATACAGTGCTGGAAGATGAGCCCCTCAGATCAGAAGGCACTCAAAATACAACTAGGAAAGAGCTGGCTCCTCAGAATAGAGCCGACCTTAATGATGTGGAATGAGTTAAATTTTCGGGACTTCCATTTGCTGATGTGGCACAACTCAAAACAAGAAGAAACAGCTGTAAACATCCATTAGTAATCGGAACATGGAATGTACAAAGTATGAATCTAGGAAAATTGGAAGTTGTCAAAAATGAAATGGAATGCACAGTGAGCTGAAATGGACTGGTTTTGGCCATTTTTAGTCAACCATATGACCTACTATATTAAGAATGACAAATTAAAGAGGAATGGTGTGGCATTCATCATCACAAAGAATGTTTCAAGATCTATCCTGAAGTACAATGCTGTCAGTGATAGTATAATATCCACACACCTATGAGGAAGATCAGTTAATACTACTACTATTCAAATTTACGCACCAACCACCAAAGTCAAAGACAAGGAAATTGAAGATTTTTACCAACTTCTGCAGTCTGATACTCCCCAAAAATGCAATCAAGATGTGTTAGTTATCACTGGTGATTGGAGTGCAAAATTTGGAAACAAAGATGAATCACCAGTACTTGGAAAATATGGACTTGGTGATAGAAATGACACTGGAGATTGCCTGATAAAATTTGGCAAGACCAATGACTTATTCATTGCAAATACTTTTTTTCAACAATACAAACAGCAGCTATACACATGGACTTCGCCAGACAGAGTACACAGGAATCAGAGTGACTAAATCTGTGGCCAGAGGTGATGGAGAAGCTCAATATCTTCAGCTAAAACAAGGCCAGGAACTGATTGTGGAGCAGACCATCAACTGCTCATGTGCAAGTTCAAGTTGAAGCTGAAGACAATTAAAAGAAGTCCATAAGAGCCTAAATATAACCTTGATTATATCCGTCTTGAATTTAGAGACTGTCTAATGAATAGATTTGATGGATTGAAAACCAATGACTAAAAACCAGAAGAATTATGGGACAAAATCAATAACATCACCCATGAAGAAAACAAAAGGTCATTAAAAACACAGGAAATGGAAGATGGAGGACTAGGCAGAAGGATTGCACAGACCCTCTTCAACAAAGAAAAGGGAAACCAATTAACACAGGCACAGAAGATAATCTTGGACCCCTGAGCCTT
>NW_006922334.1:243297-249512 GCF_000298275.1 Orycteropus afer afer
CTATTCATAAGGTTTTCCCTGGCCAATTTTTGAGAAGTGGATGGCCTCCTCCTTTTTTCTAGTCTGTCTTAGTCTGTAAGCTGCATTGAAACCTGTGCACCATGTGCAAATCTGCTGGCATCTTAAACACCAGTGGCACAGCCTCAAGCTTCACAGCAATGTACAAGCCACATAGGATTACAAACTGACAGACAAGTTTGTTTCCCTTAGCTGTTGGAAACCTCTGCATCCTTCCCTTACCTAATTCCTACTTGGAACCTGCCACTTTGTGGTCCCTGGATGCTCCCTCCCTTTCCTGGCTCTAGGGGGCTTGGGGCCTAGCCTTGCCTCCTGCCGCCTTTTACCTGGATATCCTGCTACTCCAGAGGTCCCCAGCCTCTTGTGCTCCCTCCGTTTCCTGGAATAGTTCAGAGTTAAATGAAGGAAAGTTATAGGGATAGTTGAGAGTTAAATGAAGGAAAGGCTAAAATTAAAAGAGATTAAATAGAAAGGAAACCTCAGGCAATTGATTCTCATACTTTCAACCAGAAGAATGCACCTAAACTCTGGAGTTTCCAAAACTCACTGCTGTCAAGTGAATTCTGACTCATAGCAACCCCATTGGGTTTCCAAGACTGTAATCTTTATGGAAACAGACAGCCTCATCTTTCTTCCATGGAGTTGCTGGTGGGTTCAAACCACTGACTTTTTGGTTAGCAGCCAAATGCCTTAACTAAAAAGTGGTCTTAAATGTCAACAGTGAGAGGAGATGTTGGCTAGTGGAGAAAAGATCCTCTTAGAAATTTTATTTCAGTGTAGCTTTCAACTCCAGATATCACCTTTTACAATTAGTCTGTAAGGTGAGTGAGTACTGCATGATACATCAGCAGTCTGTCAGAAATCAAAATGTCACCTCAATCAGGTCCAAACAAATTTAGATGGGAAAATATTAGAATGTGAGTTTAAGTGTTTTTACCTCATTCCTTTGTCTTTCCTGAATCTTTTCTTTTACTCCCCAACTTTTCCTTAGCCTATCTGTTTCACTTTTTATCTATTCTCTTTTCGGGCTTAGCTAGTCTTCCATAAACAAAAGTAGGATCTCCTACACAATCATTGCAATTGGTTTTGATTTAGTGCTGTTGTTGATGTTAGGTACCACCAAGTCCACTTCAACTCATGGCAACTTTATGTAGACAGAAGGAAATGTTGCCCAGTCTTGTGCCATCTTCATGATCATTGATACACTGGAGTCAGTTGTTGTGGCTCCTGTATCAATCCATCTCATTGAAGGTTTCCCTCATTTTTGCTTACCCTCTGCTTTACCCACCATGATGTCCTTTTCTGGCATCCAGTATCCTGATGATGTGCCCAAAGTTAGCGAGCCCAATCTCACTGTCCTTACATCTAAAGAACATTCTGGTTGTATTTCTTATAAGATTGATTTGTTCATTCTTGTAGCAGTCCACAGTATATTTGATATTCTTCACAAATACCATACTTTGAATGCATCAATTATTCTATCTTCCTTTTTAATTGTCCAGATTTCACATACATAGGAGGTGATTGAAAAGATTATGACTTGGGTCAGGCACCCTTTAGCTATTAAAATGATATCTTCACTTTTGAAATCTTTAAAGAGGTCTTTTCAAACCGATTTGCCTAATGCAATATATTGTATGGTTTCTTGACTGCTGCTTCCACAGACGTGATTTAGCTAGATCAAGGTTAAAATACTCACTCTACTAATTATAAGGCTTTAGACATATCATTAACTTCAGTCTTTTTCTTTATAAAGTGAGGTTATACCTACATCAATGGATGAGGGCTAATGAGGCAATTTCCATAAGGTGTAATAATATCTGGCATGTGGTAAACACTGCTGCTAACCAGAAGGCTGCCGGTTCAAACACACCATCCACTCCTTGGAAGGATAGTTGGGCAATCTACTTCGGTAGTGATACTGCCGCAGAAATCCAAGGAGGGGTCGCTGTGAGTCGGGTCTGACTCAAAATTAAAGCATATTAAAATTTCAGACTAGTTGGGGGTCACTTGTTGATTTGGGTGAGGGGAAAGCCAATATGGAGTCTGTGACCAACATGGTGACAATGGGGAAAGGATGGACACAGAAATGTGCACAAAAGATATAGACAACAGAGGCAAATACTATTACATGCATAGTACTATATTACCACCAGCACCAAACACTAGGCTACAGGTAAATGCATAGACAGGTGAGAAAATCAGGTGAGGGTAGTCGGCAGGAATATACCCAAGAGCAAAGACAGATTTGGCTGAAGGTAATCTTACATATGCACTTATGCCACAAAATTATCCACATACATTACAAAAGTAACAGAGGACAGGGTTGGAGTAGCTTCTCAGAGTCAAGCAAATACCTTGAGTGAGAGAATCACCAGGCCCTTGGGCTGAGGATCATAGTCTCGAGGGATATTATGCTCAACAGACACAACATAGTACATAAAAATCTTGTTCTATATCCTACTTTGGTGAGTAGCAACTGAGATCTTAAAAGCTTTCAGGTGGCCATCTAAGATGCAACTACTGGTCTCCTCTCTTCTGGAGCAAAGAAGAATGAAGAAAATCAAAGTTGTCTGAAAACAGTTAGTCCAAAGATATGATGAACTATGAGGAACTCAGCGTTCATGACCCTGAGACCAGAAGATAGCTCTGGTGAAGGTGCTGGCTTCCAATGCTTCCACTCAGAAAGGGATCAAAATTGGCGATCTTGGTTAGAGTGGGAGGAAAATGTGGAACAAAGTTCAAAAACACAAAAATGACCACAATTACTGGTCAGATAGAGACTGGTGGGACCCCCAAGACTATCACCCTGGGTTATCCTTCAGGCCTAGAAATGGATTCACTTCTGTGGATTGGCTCTCTGCCCAGCAGCAGAAAGACCTACATGCAGGACACCTACCCCAGGGAGATGCACCCACCTACCTTAGGGAGATGCACCCCTTAGATCAGTCAGCCATGAGACATCAGAGGGGCAGCATTCACATATGGGGAAATCTGGACAGACAGGAATGCATAGATAAGAAGGCACAGGGAGGGGGTAGTCACAGGGAGGAGAGGGGAGGAGAGTGTCTTATGGTTGGGGATGGTAATCAGGGCCACGAAATCAAACGTGCATGAACTGTTGAATGTAAAACAAATCTGCTTCATAAATTCACACCCAGAGCACAATTGAAGGAAAAAAAAAAAAAACCTATTGAATGCTTTGGTGTGATCTCATTAAGATGACTTCCTTATTTATTTATTTATTTATATATTATCTAATGAACTATGAAAGAACCCATGGTAAAAATTTATAAATAATCTGAAAAAAATCCAGATAGAGTATAAATCCAGGTTGATTTCTATGAATTTGAGTTAACTTTCTACCTAAAAATAAATCAATTATCAATTGTTCATGAAAGATGTTAGGAAACTTCCATCATTGGACCTTTAGTCACAGGAAATATGTTGGGCCTACATCAGAAGAATGGTGAATAGTGAATAGATGCTCATTTCTAAGGAAGTCTCATTTTACTTTGAAGAGTAAGGGCTAAGAATATGAGTGTGGTGGTAAACACACACTCTAACCCATCCACTCACCCATACACACACACACACACACACGGATAATTTGCATTCCCAACTAGGAGTACTCTTGTGTCCTACAGAGGAACAAAACCACCAAAGGCCTCATCTCAGCAGTGGACATGCAGCCATCCAGTTCTAGAGAACCAGAGTCCAGCTATTACTCCTTATGAAAATGAAAAACTAGGGCTGAAACTAAATTTTCTAGCTCTCTGTGTTGATTGCTTTGGGAGAAGAACTGATCTCTTTGTACCAAAGAAAACTTCTCCTTTTCTTGGTTATTGCAAGCTATTGGTCTCAAAATAGGTCCCTAGGTGGTGCAAAGAGTTCACACTCGATTTCTAACCTAAAAGTTGTTTGTTCAAACCCAACCAGAGGTGCCGTGAAGAAAATCCTGGTGATCTGCTTCTATAAAGATCACACCTAGGAAAATACTGTGGAGCACATTTCTATCCTATAACACATGGGGTCACCATGAGTTGGAATCAACTCAGTGGCAGTGGGTTTGGTTTGCTTTTTGATATATAAAAAACCAAACCAATCCCATTGCCATCAAGTTGACTCCGACTCATAGCAATCTCCATTGGATTTCCAAGGTGGTAAATCTTTATGGAAGTACATTGCCTCATCTTCCCTCCAAGGAGCTGCTGGTGGGTCTGAACTGTCAACCTTCTGGTTAGCAGTCAAATGCCATAGGCATTGTGCTTCCAGAGCTCCTTTTGGTGTATGTTGTGTTGTTGTTGTTGTTGTTAGGTGCCACCGAGTCAGCTCCGACTCAGAGCAACCCTATGTACAATGCAACGAAACACTGCCTGGTCCTGTGCGAGCCTCACAATCCTTGCTATATCTAAGCCCATTGTTGCAGCCACTGTGTCAATTCATCTCCTGAGGGCCTTCCCAATTTTCGCTGACCCTCCACTTTACCAAGCATGATATCCTTCTCCAGGGAATGGTCCCTTCTGACAACATGACTAGAGTAGGTGAAACGAAGTCTGGCCATTCTCGCTTCCAAGGAGCATTCCAGCTGCACTTCTTTCAGGACAGATTTGTTAATTCTTTTAGAAGTCCCTGATACTCTTAGTATTTTTTGCCAACATCCCATTCAAAAGCATCAACCCTTCTTCAGTCTTCCTTATTCACTGTCCAGCTTTCACATGCAAAAGAATCAATTGAAAATAGCATAGCTTGGGTTGGGGGCACCTTAGTCTTCAAAGAGACATCTTTGTTCTTCAGCACTTGAAAGAGGTCATTTACAGCAGATTTGCCCAGTGAAATACATTGCCTGAGTTCTTGACAGCTGCTCCCAATGGTGTTGATTATGGAACCAAGTAATATGAAATCTTTGACAATTTCAAACTTTTCTCCATTTATTGTGATGCTGCTTATTGGTCCAGTTGTGAAGATTTTGTTTTCTTTATGTTGAGGTGTAATCCATACTGCAGACTATAGTCTTTAATATTCATCAGTAAGTGCTTCAAATCATCCTCACTTTCAGCAAGCAAGCTTGTGTCCTATGCATATCACAGGTTGTTAATGACCCTTCCTCCAATCCTGATGCCACATTATTCCTCATATAGTCCAGCTTCTGGATTATTTGTTCAGCATACAGATTTAATAAGTATGGTGAAAGGATAAACCCTGACACACTCTTGATTTTAAACCATGCAGTGTCCCCTTGTTCTGTTTGAATGATGTTCCTCATGAGCGAAATTATGTGTTCTAGAGTTCCCATTCTTCTCAATGGTATCCATAATTTGTTATGATCCACACAGTTGAATGCTTTTGCATGGTGAATAAAACAAGTAAACATCCTTCATGCATTCTTTGTTTTCAACCAAGATCCATCTGATATCAACAGTGATATTGCTCATTCCATGTCCTCTTCTGAATCCAGCTTGCATTTCTGGAAGCTCCCTGTCAACCTGTCAATATACTGCTGCAACTGTTTTTCAATTCAGCAAGATTTTACTTGCATGTGATATTAATGATAAAGCAAAAAAAAAAAAAACCCATCTCACTGCCATTGAGTAGTTTCTGACTCATAGCTAACCTCATTGGATTTCTGAGGGTGTAATACATATGGAAGTAGATCACCCTGTCTTCCTTCCGCAGAGCAGCTGGTGGATTTGAACCACTGACCTTCTGGTTAGCAGTCAAGTGCCTTATCCACTACGCCACCAGAGTTTTATATTAATGATACTGTTTGATAATTTCCACTTTCTATTGGTCACCTTTCTTTGAAAAGGGTACAAATATGGATCTCTTCTAATCAGTTGGCCAGGTAGCTGTCTTCCAAATTTCTTGGCATAGGCGAGTAAGTGCCTCCAGTGCTGCACCCATTTGTTGAAACATCTCAGTGGGTATTTTGTCAATTTCTGGAGCCTTGTTTTCCCCCAATTCCTTCAGTGTAGTTTTGCCTTCTTCCCTCAATACCATTGGTTCTTGATCATATGCCACCTCCTGAAATGGATGAACATCAACCAATTCTTTGTGGTACACTAACTGTATATTCCTTCTTTCTATCTTTTTTTTTTTTTTAATTGTGATTTGGGTGAAAATTTACAGAGCAAATTCAATTTCCATACAGCAGTCACATATACTTTGTCTCATGACATTGGCCACAATTTACCACA
>NW_006922334.1:254106-266081 GCF_000298275.1 Orycteropus afer afer
TTCTGCTCGAATCTTGATTATTTCCTTTCTTCTGGTGACTGTAGACTTTTCTTGCTGTTTATTTTCTAATTCTTGGTAATGTTGGTTTAAGGTTTTGAACTTTGAGATCCTTTTCAATTTGATTTCTCTTTGTGAGTTCCTCACTGTTGGCCACTTCGTGTTGAATGTTTGTCATGCTTGGTTTCACAATCTTCCCCTTGAAGGTCTTGGGGGGTGGGTGGAGCTGTTGGCTTTTCATTTCATAGCAATAGTGTGCTCTCTGTGACTGACCTCAGATTCAGGCGACCTTAAACCTTACTTGTTGCTGTTTCCTGGCGGAGTTTGCCCATCATGAGTTGTATTTCATTAATAAAACAATATGTTGACAGAAAAGGCCTTGCAGTATAGGAGAAAGAAAACCAATTGCCAGTAATTTCACAAGTAACTCATGAAATGGAGTTAAGAGTCTGACATTTCACATACATTTCTTCATAAGAAAAGGGGTCATTTGAAGACTGAAAATGCCTCACATATATCTGTGCCCTATTATTCTTCTAGCTGTGTCTCGATGACTGGGACACAATCCAGACAATATCCTAAAAATCAGCACTGCATTTGGGAATTGAAGAAGAACTTAGGTTCAAATCTCAGTCCGTGCATGGGGTGTGATGTAGAGACTGAAAAGAAAAGGCAGCCTAATGATTGAGAATCTCTCTAGAGGTCATGGCAGATTCTTTTTTCAGTAAAGAATTGGGTTGGGTTTTTTAGTTATGAATTTTCTTTACGACTTTGGAGACATTAACACTACTCTGTGAGAGTCTACCAATGCCAAGGAGAACTGGTAAACTGGTGTACAAAGATGATGCTTCCTATTATTGAACTTGCCTTTTGGATGACCAGACTTCTCACTCTGAATTGTATACTTGCTCTTTGTGACAATAAGCATTCAGATATACTGAGATTATTCTCTCTCTTAACTGAATGGGTACACCTGGAATGCAGTCTGCCTGAGCAATTCCAAAAATTCTATTTGGAATTTGGCCCTACCTTAAGAGTGTCTCTTCCCCACATGACAATAGCCATCTATTGATGGCTGAGAGAGGATTTTATTTCCTAGTATTTCGTCTTGCCATGGGAGCATAGAAACAATATGGAAGGAAAGAGCAAATTCCTGGTCATTCTTTGCATGGAGAGGAGCAGGCAGCATTATGTTGTTGTTGTTAGGTGCCGTCCAGTCAGCTCTGACTCATAGCAACCCTATATACAACAGAACAAAACACTGTCTGGTTCTGCACCATCCTCCCAATACTTATTATGTTTAAATCCATTGTTACAGCTACTGTGTCAGTCCTTCTCGTTAAGTGTCTTCCCCTTTTCTCTGACCCTCTACTTTACCTTAGTAGATATGCTTCTCCTGGGACTGGTCCCTTCTGATGACATGTCCAAAGTGTGTGAGACAAAGTCTGGCCATTCTTGCTTTGAAGGAGCACTCCAGCTGTACTCTTCCAAGACTGATCTGTTCTTTCTTCTGACAGTCCCTGGTATATTCACTATTCTCTGCCAACACCATAATTCAAAAGCATCAGTTTTTCAGCTTCATTATAGCCAAAGTATAACAAGCAGTCATGATTTGAATAATTTCATCTGTAAATCAATACCCTGCTGTTTTATATAGGTATAAAACTATGACCTGCCTAATTATTAAGATAATAACAGAACAAGACTAAACTAAAGACATTTGTTAGATTAAACAGAGCAGGCAAAATATGAGTTGATGAACCTGCGATGATTAATGCTGTTGTTGGATGCAATTGAATGGATTCGGACTCATTGCAACCCCATGTGACAGAGTAGAATTGCCCTGTAGGATTTTCTTGCAATCTGTGCAGAACCAGATGGCCAGGCTTTTCTTCCACGGTGCTGCTGGGTGGGTTTGAACTGTCCATCTCTCAATTAGCAACCGAGTGGTTAACCATTAGCATCACCAGGGCTCCTAGATGGAATTATGGGGTTTATTAGGGAAGTGACAGGCTGCAATTAAGGTTCAACAACGTGCTCAGGATACAATTCTTCAATCAGGACAGTCTCCCCTCAGCTCTGCCCTCAGATATGCCTCTCTTGCTCTTGGCATCTTGGTCTGGCATCTGCCCTGCTTTGCAAGTGTTACAAAGCTCTTTTTAGCTCTGCTGATAGGTACACCTAAGTGCACCCCACTCTGCCAGCTCAGCTTTCTTGCTCTGTGGGCCATGTAAGCCTGCTTGTCTGTCTTGTGCCTCTTGGTTCCACTGCCACTCTCTCTGCCAGGACATCTCTCTCTGCTGGGGCATCTGTGCCAGGGAGGTCCAGTGCAGGGACCCCAGGTCCAAGGATGCACTCCACTTCACCTCCAACTCTTCTCTCTTGATGGCAATGACATCCTGCTCTCCAATGTGTCTTGCATGCTTCTGTAGGATTCCTTTACCTAAACGTAACTGGTCATGCCAATCCTCCAGGCCATTCCCTACATTCGGATTTCTCAGTTAAGACCCTCAGAACACATATGTCTCTGGAGATGTAATGTAGTATTTGATGGGAAAAAAAAAATCTGTGATCAAACACACTTGGGAAATTCAGATTAGAACAGAGTAAAGTCAGTTTCTCAATTTCTCATAACCATTGGTATTCTAAAAACACCATGAATCTCCATACTTGAAGTAAGGCATGAAGTATTCTCCAAACTTATTTGTCCCTGCAATGTTTTCGTAAGAATTGTTTTTTTGTGCTTTGTGTATCAGTCATTTTTCTTCATGTATGGAGCAGTGTTTTACAATTATTGACCATCTTTTACTCTTGATTTGCCTTGGAGAAGATTGATTAGCACCGTAAGTCTCTGGACAGCAATTTTCATCACCAAAGGCAGCTTATTTTCTCTCTTGATCAGCAGCCTTGCTGCAAATTATTCATCAAAACAGATAATCTATAAGGACACTTCCCAGCCAAACAAAGAAAGTTGAACCTATGTATTGGTGACAGTACCCCGAATAGAGAAATGATCAGTGAAGGCTTACTGCATCATGTTTCTATGATAAGATATTCCTCTTTTATTTACAAACCTGGATTTCCAGTACCGGGTTTTGTTTTTCTCATTTCTGTTTAAACCTTTAGGTATTTCAGAACACACGTTTGCCTGTGATCTGTGTGTACTTAGGAAGAATGCCTGTTATACCTCAATATCACGAATTGGTGATTTCTTATTTCTATACATCTGTTCTGCTACTCACACCAAAAGCAGTGTATTTCTGGAGAAATTAGTCAAACAATTGAATTGAAGCAGTGATGTTTGTGTTTGTTCTTTAAATTAAGTCTTCTTATGTAACAAATATGAGTTCTCTAGCTTAGTTTTGATTTTTAAAGTTTAGGAAGGAGATGTTTATATTTGACAGAAAGAGAAAAGAGTAAGTTCTATAGATCTTTTCTTATAAAGCTTGCTTTTCTTTCTCTATTCAGAAGGAAGGATGCATGGGGAGACAACATGATAGGGAGGGGAAGTCACATTTTGAGGTCACACATATTAGGCTGCAATCTCCAGCAAGCCCTCTTAATAACAGTGTGATTGTGAAAAAGCTAATTAAAATTTCCAAACCTCAGTTCTCTCATCTATAAAATGGGCACAAGACTAATTACATTGCCAGGATTAGAGATACTATATACAAAAGCCCAACTCATAGCAGATTCTCACTAAATGATAGCCACTTTTTTATTAGTTGTTTTATTATTATTATTATTATTACCAATAAGGAAAAAGACAAGCCTAAATTGGAATTGCGTGTTTTGTTGTCATCTATTGTTTCTATAAAGTATCATTGACTCAATTCCAATTCATAGCAACCCTACATACAACAGAACATAACACTGCCTGGTCCTGCACCACTTTCACAATTGTTGCCATGCTTGAGCCTATTGTTGCAGCCACTGTGTCAATCCATCTTATTGAGGATCTTCCCCTTTTCTCATTGATACTCTACTTTACCAAGCATGATGTCCTTCTCTAGGAATTATTGCCATACCCTCACCCTGAAAACATGTCCAAAGTACATGAAACAAAATCTAGTCATCCTAGCATCTAAGGAGCATTCCAGCTGTACTTCCAAGACTAATGTGTTCATTCTTCTAGTGGTCCATGATATATTCAGTGTTCTCTGACAACACTACAATTCAAAGGCATCAGTTCTTTTTGCTTTTCCTTATTTATTCCTCAGTTCTCCCATGCATATGAGGCAAAATATCATGGCTTGGGTCAGGTGAATCATAATCCTCAAAGTGACATCTTTGCTTTTTAACACTGTAAAGACATCTCTTGGAGCAGATTTGGCCTATGCAATACACCACTTGATTTCTTGACTGCTACTTCCGTGGGTGTTGATTGTGGATGCAAGTAAAATGAAATCCTTGACAATTTCAGTCCTTCATCTGTTTATCATGATGTTGCTTTTTGGTCCCGTAGTGAGGATTTTAGATTTCTTTGTGTTGAGATATAATCCATAGTCAATGCTGTAGTCTTTGATCTTCATCAGTAAATATTTCAAATTGTTTTTGCTTTCAGCAAGAAAGATTGTGTTACTGGCATACCGTAGGTTGTTAATGAGTCTTCCTCCAATCCTGATGCCACATCCTCCTTCATATAGTCCAGCTTCTCAGATTATTTGCTGTGCATACAGATTGAGTAAGTATGATGACAGGATACAACTTTGACATAAAATGTTTCCTTAATTTAAACTATGCAGTAACTCCTTGTTCTGTTTAGGCAACCGCCTTATGGTCTATTTATAGATTCTTCATGAGCACAATTAAGTGTTTTGGAATTCCCATTATTCACAATGTTGCAAAAGAGGAAAAGAGGGAGAATGAGAGGAAGAGAGGGAGAGGGAAAAAGAGAGAGAAATTTATCTCAAGGCAATGGCTTATGCAGTTGTAGAGGCTGGCAAGTCCCAAGTTCGTAGATCAAACGTCAAGCTGGAAGTTTCTTCTGGCTCAGGCAGCTGCAGGGGCTGATGAACACAAGACCATCAGGCAGTACAGTAGGCTTCTGGCTTCAGAGGCTGATGAATCCAAGATTGGTAGGTAAAATGGCACATTGTTGGCTTACAGGCTATGAAGACAGCAATCCCATGATTGGCAAGCAACATGGCAGAAACCGGAGATGATGACAAGCTAAATGCAGAATCCAAAATGAATGAAAAACAAAAGAGCTTTCCCAAAGCTTTTCCATATAAATATATATGGAAGGAGAAATGAATGAAACTCCCTTTCAACTGATTAACTACTCATAGCAGATCTCATCATGGAGGTGATCACATTATATCGTATCTCATCATGTAGAATAACTACATCATAACTGCTAAACCACTAGAATCATGGACCAGCCAAGTTGACACACAACCTTAACCACTACACCATGTATTCTTGATCATATGCTACCTCCTGAAATGGCTGAATATTGACCTATTCTTTTTGGTACTGTTACTCTGTCCATTCCTTCTGTCTTCTTTTGATGTCTCCTGCCTTGTTCAATATTTTCCCATAGAATCCTTCAATATTGCAAGCTGAAGCTTGAACTGTTTTTTCAGCTCTTTACACTTGAGAAATGTTAAGTGTGTTCTTCCGTTTTGGTTTTCTAACTCCAGATCTTTGCACATTTCATTATAATACTTTACTTTGTCTTTCAAGCTACCCTTTGAAATCTTTGGTTAAATTGTTTTATTTATCATTTCTTCCATTCACTTTAGCTACTCTCTGTTCAAGAGTAAGTTTCAGAGCCTTTTCTGACATCCATTTTGTCATTTTCTCTCTTTCCTCTCTTTTCAATGATTTTTGCTTTCTTCATATATTATATCCTTATATCATTCTGCAGCTTATGGTCTTCGGTCATTAGTGTTCAATGCACCAAATCTATTCTTCAGATGGTATCTAAATTCAGGTGGAATATACTCAAGGTTGTACTTTGGCTCTCGTGGACTTTCTTTAACTTTCTTCAGCTTCAACTTGAACTTCCATAGGAGCAATTGATGGTCTATTCTGCGTTCTGCTGCTGGCTTCATTCTAATTGATGATGTAGAGCTTCTCAATTGTCTCTTTCCATGGATATAGTCTATTTGATTCCTGTGTGTTGAATCTGATGAAGTTCATATGTAAAGTTGATGTTTATGTTGTTGAAAAAGGTATTTGCAGTGAATGGTCTTGCAAAATTCTATCTTTCATTCTCTAGTGTCATTTCTATCCCCAAGGCCATATTTCCCTCCTATGGACTCTTCTTTTTTGTTTTCAACTTTCACCTTCCAATCACCAGTAATAATTAATGCATCTTGATTATATATTTGATCAATTTCAAACTGCAGAAGTTGGTGGAAATCTTCAATTTCTTCATCTTTGGCATTAGTGGTTTGTAAATAAATTTGAATAATAGTTGTATTAACTGGTTTTACTCCTCTAGAGGCAAGAAAAACTGTATTATCCTGTCCTCATATGGAGATAAAAATGGTGGAGAATCATTCAAATATTCAACTCCAATATAAATGTAGCCAATATAAAGCTAAATCCCCAAGTGTCCCAATCCAGTGCTGCATGGGATCAAAAACAATTGACTACTGTTTTGCTTCTTTAGTGCTGCTATAACAGAAATACCACACGTGGATGGCTTTACCAAACAGGAAGTTATTATTTTATAGTTCAGGAGTCTAGAAGTCCGAATTCAGAATGCTGGCTCTAGGGGCTGGGTGCAGGTTCCTTGACCTTGGGCTTCAGCTCTGCCTCCTGTTCCAGGTACCGTAGAGCTGGATGCTTTTTCTGACTCATACAGCTGTGGCTGCTGAGGCTAATGAACCCCGGATTGACAAGTAAAATGGCCCAGCCTCAAGATTAACAGACAGCACAGCAGGCCACTAGTTCAAGTCCAGGAACAATCCCAATATTGGCAGGTAACATTGCAGATGTGTCAAAAGCTAGAGACCTTACTCAAAGTTTCTCCTTATATACTGGAAGTAGGCCACATCCCAAAGGCAACTACTTAGCTGCTCACAGTAGATTCCACTCCGGAGTTGATGGCACCACATTCAATCTCATCATGGGGAATAGCTATCCACTTTACCAGCCACTCAAAATCACATTCCAGCCAAGCTGACACACAAGCATAACTACCACAACCACCTAAAACCAATGGGAGATCCATTAAATTTTCTGAAACTTTAATCTCTAAAAACATGTGTAGGAGTGTTTATATTTTTAACAATTCAAAACCTTCTTTCTTTTCTCTCTGTCACAATACTTCACATGCCTGGCAGCAGAATAAAAGCTTCCCTCCTCCTTTTATTGAAGTGCTCTCAAATGTTACCTAGTATCTTCCAAGGAGCTCTGGTAGCGTAGTGCCTAAGGCACTTGACTGCTAACCAGAAGGCTGGTGGTTCAAACCCACCAGCCACTCCTCAGAAGGAAGGTTGGGCAATTTACTTGCATAGTGATACTGCCTCGGAAACCCTAGGAGGGGTCGCTATGAGCCAGGTCCGACTATGAGCCGGGTCCGACTATGAGCCGGGTCCAACTATGAGTTGGGTCTGACTATGACTCGATGGTACATAACAACAACAACAGTATCTTCCAAGCCATATTTCCCTTTTCCCCTATATATAGTCCAATTCCTTCTTCTATCTTCATCAATTACTCTCTGTTGTTTACAAAGTAAATTAAAACAATCTATCTTTATCACTCTTTATTTTACCTACTTCTCCACTTCTGCCCACACAAAGGAACATGAAGAAAGCAAGAGGTCATTTAAAAGATAAGAAGGGAAGAAAAGACCAAAATGGTTGTCAGAAGAGACTCTGAAACTTGCCCTTGACTGGCAAGTTGCTAAAGCAAATGAAAGAAATGACAAGGAAAAAAAGCTGAACAGAAGATTTCAAAGAACAGCTTGAGAAGGCAAAGACAACTATTATAATGAAATATGCAAAGACCTGGAGTTAGAAAACGAAAAAGGAAGAACACGCTCAGCATTTCTCAACCTGAAAGAATTGAAGAAAAAATTTAAGCCTCGAGTTGCAATATTGAAAGATTCTATGGGCAATATATTGAATGATGCAGGAAACATCAGAAGAAGATGGAAGGAATACACAGAGTCACTGTACCAAAATAATTGGTCAATGTTCACCTATTTCAGGAGGTGGCATATGATGAAGAACCAATGGTATTGAAGAAAGAAATTGAAGCTGCACTGAAGGAATTGGTGAGGAACAGGGCTCCAGGAATTGACAGAATACCCACTGAGATCTTTCAGCAAATGGATGCCCCACTGGAGGCACTCACTCAGTTATGCCAAGAAATTTGGAAGACCCTGGCCAACTGACTGGATGAGATCCATATTTGTACCCATTCCAAAGAAAGGTGATCCCACAGAATGTGGAAATTATCAAACAATAACATTAATATCACATGCAAGTAAAAATCTTACTGAAGATAATTCAAAAACGGTTGAAGCAGTATTTTGACAGAGAACTTCCAGAAATGCAAACTGGATTCAGAAGAAGGCACGGAATGAGGGATATCATTGCTGATGTCAGATGGGTCTTGGCTCAAAGCAAAGAATACCAGAAAGATGTTTACTTGTGTTTTATTGACTATGCAAAAGCACTTGATTGTGTGGATTATAACAAATTATGAGTAACATTGAGAAGAATGGAAATTCCAGAACACTTAATTGTACTCATGAGAAACTTGTACATAGACCAGGAGGCTGTTGTTTGAACAGAACAAGGGGACACTGCATGGTTTAAAATCAAGGGGGGAGTGCATCAGGGTTGTATGCTTTCCCCATGCTTATTAAATCTGTATGCTGAGCAAATAATCCAAGAAGCTGTACTATATGAAGAAGAATGTGGCAAAGTCCATGTGTATAGCTGCCATTTGTGTTGTTGAAAAAAGGTATTTACAATGAGTAAGTTGTTGGTCTTGCAAAATTCTATCATGAGATTTCCAGCATTATTTCTGTCACCAAGGCCAAATTTTCCAGCTACCAGTTATTCTTCTTTGTTTCCAACTTTTGCATTCCAGTCACCAGTGGTAATTAACACATCCTGATTGCATGTTCGGTCAATTTCAGACTGCAGAAACTGATTAAAATCCTCAAATTCCTCTTCTTTGGCTTTGGTGGTTGGTATATAAATTTGAAGAATAGTCATATTGGTGGGTCTTCCTTGTAGGTGTATGGATATTATCCTATCACTGACATTGTACTTCAGTACAGATCTTGAAACATCCTTTGTCATGATGAATGCCACAGCCTACCTCTTCAATTTGTCATTCCCAGCATAGTAGATCATATGGTTGTCTGATTCGAAATGGCTAATACCAGTCCATTTCAGCTCACTAATGCCTAGGATATAAATCTTAATGCGTTCCATTTATTTTTTGACAACTTCTAGTTTTCCTAGATTCATACCATGTTCTGATTATTAATGGATATTTGCAATTTCAGTAGTGCCATGCCAGCAAATGGAGGTTCTGGAAGACTTAATTTATCCATATCATTAAGACTGGTTCTACTCGGATGATGCAGCTCTTTCCTAGTCATATTTTGAGAGCCTTCTGACCTAAGTGGCTCATCCTCCTGGCACTGCATTGGCAATGATTCCAGCTATTCATAAAGCTGCGCAGCAATGTATCAGACAGCGTTTTTCTGTTATTTATAATGTTTTCCCTGGCCAATTCTTTGAGAAGTGGATAGCCTCTTCCTTCTTCCTAGTCTGCCTCCGTCTGTAAGCTGCATTGAAACCTGTGTACCTGTGCAAACCTGCTGTCACTTGAAACACTGGTGGCACAGCCTCAAGCCTCACAGCAACACACCAGCACAATAGGACAAACTGACAGACAAGTTTGTCTCCCTTTACTGTTTGAAACCTCTCCACCCTCCCTTACATGGATCCCTTCCTCTTTCCTGACACTTGGGGGTGCCGGCTGGGTCTCTTCCTTTACCTGAATCCCTGCTGCTGCTTCTTCTCTCTGTCCTGGTCCCCCTGGATTTTTCTTTCCTTTTGCCCACTCCTTATTGTTTCATAATTTTTTATGTTCCATGAAAGCTCAGTCCAATGTACATTATATAGTTTGTTTTCTTCTGTAATTACATCTGACAAAACTACTAGATATAATCAGAAGGGCAATATCTCAATACCAAAACCTAACCAAACACTGCCATTGAGTCTATTCTGACTCACAGCAACTCCTCCTTGGGTTTCTCAGGTGGTTTCTCTACTACCTTAGAAGTAGATTGCCCAGTCTTCCTTCTGAGGAGTGACTGATGATGGGTTTGAACCACCAGCCTTTTGGTTAGCAGTCAAATGCCTTAGGAACTATGCCATCAGAGCTCCTAAATAGTAATGTTAAAAACATAAATTTTAAATGTAAAAGCAATAAACACAGCATTAGCTTTACCTAGTCATTTAAAGTAAAATCTATTTTAGCACTCTAAATTTTTCTAAACCAATAGCCCCAAGCTGTTTTTTTTAATTCTTAAATTTATAAAAGTTATATAACTTCATTACAGAAAATTGGAAATATTGAGCAATGTTATAATAAATTTAGCATTCCAACCTGTACCCCCTTAATATAGGCATTAAACATTTTGCTTATGTCATTGCTGATTTTATTTAAAGCTTAAAACCAAAACCAAACTCACTGCCATCCAGTCGATTCCAACTCATAGTGACTCCCATTGGGTTTCCAAGGCTGTAAAGCTTTATGGAAACAGACTGCCCCATCTTTCTTCCACAGAGCAGCTGGTGAGTTTGAACCTGCGACATTTTGGTTAGCAGCCAAATACCTTAACCACTACACCACCAAAACTCCTATTTAAAGCTTAGGTATTGATTTATTGGGCATAGTTCGAGATTTTGTGTGTGTGTGTTTAGTTTTTTTTCTTCTTTAAATGAGATACTATTAAATAAGTCCTTTCCAATAATTTGCATATGCTTAGACATAAGTTTTAGAGATTTTAAAATTTCAAAGTGTTACTATTTTTGATGCTCAAATTGTCCCATGTTTGGCCACTTGGAGGTTTTTTAAACTGGCTCCTATATTCTTTTAATTTTTTTTTTTGTTGTTGTTGTTTCATTTTGAAAGAAGTTTAGACTTGCAGAAAGGTTGCATAAAGTACCACAGAGAATTGCTGTATGTCTTACAACCAGTTTCTCTTAATATTTTCATGTTAGAGAACCATAATGCAATCATGTTAATCAATACATTAACACTGATGCAATAAAATTAACTAAATCACACACCTTATTCAAATTTTGCTATTTTTCTTACTAATGTCTTTTTTCTAATCCACATCCAGCCCAAGCTCCCATATTGCATTTTCTTTTCCTATTTCTTTAGTTTATGACAGTTCCTAAGGAAATATTTTCATGATATTAACACTTTTAAAAAATATCCATAATTATTTTGTAGAATTTTTTTTTTCAATTTGACTTTGTTGGAAGTTTTCTTATGATTGGAATGAAGTTATACAATTTTGGCAAGAATATCACAAAAATGATATGTCCTTAGTGTATCATATCATGAGATTCATGATGTCAGTGTGTCTTATTACTGATGATGTTAAACTTGGCCATCTGTTTATGTGGTATTGGATAGGTTTCGCCATAGTAAAATTACTTTTTCCCTTTTTGATTAATAAATACCTTGTGGGGAGAGCTCTGGAAACTATACAAATACCTTTTATCTCATCATACTTGCACCCACTAATTTTAGTATCAATCAATAATTCTAGCCTACACCACTTTTTCTGTGGTGTTTGCTTGATAGTGATTTTCTGTTTCTCTCATTCCTTTTACATTTTTAATTGGAATTATTCCATAAGGAAATGCCAGTCCTTCTCTCTCATTTATTTATTTATTCATTCAATTGTTTATATCAGTATGGGCTTAAGGAGATTTATTTTACTCCATTATTTATTTTTGTTGTTCAATTCTTTT
>NW_006922334.1:267203-267819 GCF_000298275.1 Orycteropus afer afer
GCCATCCCCCACTCACACCCACTTTCTGGGCCCACAGGAGCCCCATCCCAGTCAGTGTGCTCGGACAGAGCCTGGGTGCACTGCCCTCCCCTTCCATGATTTTTTGCATTTTTTCTTTTTCATTTTTTTTCTCTTTATTTTTTCTGGTTTGTAGTTTGCATTTTTTGTCAGTTTTAAAACTACTACTATGATTAATACTTTTGACCTATTTACTATTATTCTTTATTCTTCCCATTCCAGGTCCTAGTTTTCAGCTTTTATTCTTTTCCCTGTTCCTGGTTGCATTTTTTTTTTTTCCTTTTTTTCTCATGGCTAATCCCATTCCTTGTTTTTCTTTTTGTATTTTTCCCATTTTTTTCTTCACTATTCTCCTTCTCTACCTTTTTTCTCCTATTGCCCTGTCCCAAGATATTGCACATTTTCTTGTTTTTTCCTTCTTTTTGCTTTTTCTCTTTTTTCAGTTACTGTTCTAGTGTGATTACATGGGGTATATTTTGTCCATGTGTTTTTAGTTTTTTGATGGTTATTCAATTATAATTTTTGTCTAACTGAGTGGGAGACAGCAAGAGTCCCCAAAACACATAACTACACCCACCCCTCCTGCAACTTCACTTAC
>NW_006922334.1:277171-277930 GCF_000298275.1 Orycteropus afer afer
AAATTCTAGAGATAAGTCCCTTGTCAGATATGTCATTACCAAATATATTTTTCCCCATCAGTAGGTTCTCTTTTGACTCTTTTGGAGAAGCCTTTGGAAGCACATAAAAATTTAATCTTCAGAAGGTCTCAATCATCTGGTTTCTCTTCTGCTGTTTGTGCATTTTGAGGTATGCTCAATAGTCTATTTATGCCATATATTAGGGCTCTTAAATTTGCCCCTAGTTTTTCCTTGAGACACTCTATAGTTTTGGGTTTCACATTTAAGTCTTTGATCCATCTGGAGTTCATTCTTGTGAATTGTGTGAGGTACAGATCTTGTTTCATTTTTCTGCAAATGGATCTCCAGTTTTTCCATCACCATTTATTAAACAAACATTCTCTTCCCCATTTAATGGATTTTGGCCCTTTGTCAAAAATCAGCTGACTATAGGTCGATCCATCTATTTCTGGGTTCTCAATTCTATTCCATTGGTCTATGTATCTGTCATTAAACCAAGACCAGGACGTTGGTTTTTTGAAAAGATCAATAAAATTGACAAACCACTGGCAAATTTAACAAAGGAAAAGAGGGAGGCAATACAAATAACACGAATAAGAAACGAAATGGGTGACATCGCAACAGAGACAACTGAAATAAGAAGGATAATATTAGGAT
The DNA here is from genome assembly GCF_000298275.1 of Orycteropus afer afer. Lineage (NCBI taxonomy): Eukaryota > Metazoa > Chordata > Mammalia > Tubulidentata > Orycteropodidae > Orycteropus > Orycteropus afer. The sequence goes on from NW_006922334.1 coordinate 277,829, forward strand.
ACTATGAAGAATTGTACTCCAACAAATTTGAAAATCTGGAAAAAATGGACAGATTTCTAGAAACACACCACTTAACTAAACTACGCAGACTGATGTGGAAAA
>NW_006922334.1:280156-281217 GCF_000298275.1 Orycteropus afer afer
CCAAAATCCATTAAATGGGGAAGAGAATGTTTGTTTAATAAATGGTGCTGGCAAAACTGAAGATCCATTTGCAGAACAATGAAACAAGTTCTGTACCTCACACCACACACAAAAACGAAATCCAGATGGATCAAAGACTTAAATGTGAAACCTAAAACTATACAGTTCCTCAAGGAGAATTTAGGGGCAAATTATTTTTTTTAACAGCTGCAAGAAACTTCACTGTGTGTATGTACCGTAGTTGATTCAACTACTCTTCTATGGATGGGTACCCAGGGACACCTCAGAAGACAGCACTGGTGATGTACTTTCAGAAGGTCACAGACTTGCATACATTTCTTGAAGTAAATCCTCTCCCCATTATATATAGCCTAAAGTGGCTAAAATGAAAATGACAGAAAATACCAAGTATTAGAAGATGTGGAGCAAAAGGAACTCTTCTATACTGATGGTGGGAGCATCATTTGGTATAATCACTTTGGAGAACTCTTTGGCATTTTACACTAAAATGGACCATACCTATTTCTATGACTAAATAATTCCACTCTTTAGGTTTCTATCTAATAGACCTGTGTGCACATGTTCTAGGAAAGGATGTCCATAGAAACCCTATTTGTGATAACTCCTGACTGAAAGTTGCCTAATTACCATCAGCAATAGAATGGAAAAAATTAATGGTTGTATATTCACACAATGAAATGCCATATAGAATTGAGAATGATCAGTCTACAACTGCATACACCAATATGCATGAATATCACAAATACAATATTCTTCAGGCAAAGTCAAGCACAGAAGAATACATAGTGTATACCACCATTTATATAAATCCTTAAAACAGGCCAACTTACTCTTTGCTGTTCAAAGTTAAGAATAGTTGTGTGGCTGGCTAGAAGGGAGCTGACAGGGACCCCAGGGGTTCTAGTAACCTTCAGTTTCATGATTTGTTGCTATATAGATTATTGAAGTAAACTTATAAAAATGTATTGATTTGCACATTTAAAATACATACACTTCTCTTTCAGATATTATACTTCAAAAAATTATAAAGCAATTACATG
>NW_006922334.1:282619-284072 GCF_000298275.1 Orycteropus afer afer
GGTATCTTCAAAGGATTGAGGGACACATCAAGGAAAACACTGACAAAATTAAGGAAAACACAGACAAAACCCTAGAACAATTTTGAAAGAAAACACAAGAACAAAATGACAAATGAAAAATTAGAAATGATATAAAATCTGCAGACAGAAATCCAAAAGTTTAATACTAAAATTTCAGAAATAGATAACACATTGAAAGGTTAAAGGAGTAGAATTGAATCAATGGAAGACAAAATTAATGAGATTGAACACAGATACCTAAATGCTTCTTAGGAAAAGGATCACTTAGAAAAAAGAACAAGACAAAGTGAAGAAAGCCTGAGGTTTATGTGGGATACCATCAAAAGGAATGTTGTTGTTGTTGTTGTTATTTGCCGTCGAGTCGGCCATGACTCATAGTGACCCCTCCTTGGGTTTCCAAGGCAGTATCACTACGGAAGTAGGATTGCCCAACCTTCCTTCCGAGTCAAAAGGAATAACCTACATGTAATTGGAATTCCAGAATAGGAAGAGAAAATTAAAACCACTAAGAAAATTGTCCAAGGTTTGTTGGAGGAGAATGTCCCTGATATAATGAGAGATGAGAATATATCCATTCAGGAAATCCAATGAACCCCAAAGAAAATAGACCCCAGAAGAAAATCACCAAGACATATCATCATCAAACTCATCAAAATCAAAGACAAAGAAAGAATCTTGAAAGCAGCATTGGAAAAATGAAAAGTTACTTACAAAGGACAACCGATAAGAATAAGCTCTGATTTCTCAGCAGAAACCATGCAAGTGAGAAGACAATGGGGTGGTATATATAAAATCCTGAAAGAAAAATTTTCCAGCCAAGAATTATATACCTGGAAAAATTGTCCTTCAAATGTGATGGTTAATTTAGGAGGTTTCCAGATAAGCAGAAATCAAGGGAATTTGTTAAAAACAGACCAACCTAACAAGAGATACTACAGGGAGTCCTTTGAACAGAGAACCAATAATAGCAAACAAAAATTGACCATTAAAACACAAGATGACATAACCCAGAAACCAACACAGCTATGGATGTATGCAAAGTAAAATAAGCTTGCAAGATTGTAAACAAGGAAGCAGAGACATCAATTGCCAAATGAGGACAATTAAAGGGGAAAAATAGTGTAGTTACAGAACATCTAAATGGTGAGGAAGTCAAGAGAGTTGCAAGATAGAATGGACTGTTCTAAACTTGGGGGGGGATTATAAATCACAGGGTAACCTCAAAGAAAAGTGATAAACCTTTACATCACAATAAGAAAGAGGACAAGCACAAATTTTTAGCAAATACTAAAACAATAGCAACAAAGGAAATGATAACATGATTCATAAACATAATGAGCTCAGCACAGAAAATTATATGGAACAAAGAAACCAGGATCACCATGAAAAAACAGAATAAAATGATAGCAACAAATTCATACTTGTCGAAATT
>NW_006922334.1:284557-285332 GCF_000298275.1 Orycteropus afer afer
AGACATCTACAGAGCACTTCACCAACAGCACAATATACATTCTGTTCCAGTGCACAAGGTTCCAGCTCCTCTGTTCACACTGGGTAATTAACCAGCCAACAACTGATCTGTCAGCCTTTGTGGCCCCTTTCTGAGCCTACGGGAGGAATTTCATTTAACATTTTGTTGCATAAATCATGTCCTTGGTACAAATATATCACAAGATTGGAGATCCAACTGAGATCCACAGACTTTTAGTTTAACTATTTGTTCAAATTAACCATCACTCACCAAGAGTCAACTATTGCTTTCTTGAAAATTATAATCATTTGTAGATACCTCTCATTGCAGATAGAATTTATAAACAATAAGACTTGAAATGTTTTATAGAGATCCTCTATAAAAAGGAGTAAATTACTACTGTGTAGCAACTAACATAAAAAAGTTATTTAATATTTTATCTAGTCCTGGTTTTTGAAACTTTATTGGAAATCAATTGACTGTAGTTTAATAGCTGGCATTACCACAATTGGTTCCTTTTGTTTCTGAATTTAGCATAGTCAATTACTTTCTCTACCTCTACAACTCTAACACTACAATAATCCTACATTTTGTATTAAAAATGATAAATAGGAACTCCTTGGAGGAGGAGTAGGCTTGAGAAAAAAGCCCCCAGATCAAGTTGGCAAATGCCAAAGCATTCAAACCAACCAAGTTTCAAAGATCTTACAATTATTGTTGGAAATAAACTCCTGTTCATAGGGCCACTATGAATCGGAAATGACTCAACAGAAGT
>NW_006922334.1:285727-287058 GCF_000298275.1 Orycteropus afer afer
CATAGCGACCCCTCCTTGGGTTTCCGAGGCAGTATCACTACGGAAGTAGGATTGCCCAACCTTCCTTCCAAGATAAGAAGAATACACAGAACTTATTCACACAGAAATGAAAAGAGAACTTTGTCATATGATTTATAACGAGTTCTATGAAGAATCCTATGAAGTTCTAAGAAGTGTAAATGAAATTACCTGAAAGAAGAAATGAAAATAATTATAGTTTAGATGTATTGATTATAGCTGTATGTATTAAAACTAAGACCTTGAAATGTAGGCATGAGGAAATTGAGGCATTGTAAGATGAAGTAACTTGCCTAAGGCCACATGACAGGAATCAATTATGACACAAACCAGCTGTGATGGACTCCAAAGTCTAGGTTTTTAAAAGTATCATGCTACCTTCCCACAAAGGAATAAACATGAATCTTACCTGGTACCAAAAATGGAGCAACATTTAATGTTTAAAGTAAATTTACAACTCTTTTCCTTATCCTGTCCCCAAGTTTCCCATCTGCACACACACATATCTTTCCTTCAAAGGTGACGTTTAAAATGATTATGCACATGCTTTCCAATGGCTAATTGTGGATTGGGATCTCTAGTAGCGTAGTGCCTATGACACTTGACTGCTAATCAGAAGGCATCCGACTCATAGCGAACCCTCCTTGGATTTCCAAGGCAGTATCACTACAAAAGTAGATTGCCCCATCTTCCTTCCACAGAGTGGCTGGTGGGTTTTAACCCCCAGCCTTCTGGTTAGCAGTCAAGTGCCTTAGGCACTATACTACCAGAACTCCTATATATATAACATATGTACATAATGTAACACACACACACACACACACACATATAACACACTGTATCTCAACAACTTCCATCATGTATAGAACTAAAGATTGGGCCTTTGGGGGAAGGAGGGCGTCTAAAATCCAGGCTTAATGCTTGCCTTCCTTTCTTTCTCCATCCACACAAAAACACTTTTCCTGAATTAGGACAATGAACGAAAAGCAGGGACTAGAATGACATATTTGGGAGTTTTCTTTAAATGTATATTCATTGCCCCAGGAATGAGGAAGAGTGAGAACATGGTGAAAACTCTCTTTATGCTGTGGTTATTTACTTAACACTGCTATTTATAAACATGATCTTGAAGCTGACAGAGAAACCCAGATTCACAAAGAAGTCATGGCAAAAATTTTCACAGCAAGATCCTCTGTGTTCTGTCAAAATATACTCTCCAAAACAAAAAGTTACCTACAAAGGACAGCCAGTAAGAATAAGCTCTGATTTCTCAGCAGAAACCATGCAAGCGAGAAGGCAATGGGATGGTATAT
>NW_006922334.1:290943-295365 GCF_000298275.1 Orycteropus afer afer
AAATTTTGGTCAATGACATGAGACAAAGTATATGTGAACTGCTGTATGAAAAGTGAATTTACTCTGTAAATCTTCACCCAAATCCTAATAAAAAATATATATATATATACTCTCCAACCTGAGCTTCTGGAAAGTTGAATATTGTTCGCTTCTTTAATCAGGGAATAACCAGGAAGTATTTGTGAGCGCAAAATAGAAAATATCATCATTCCTTCTAATTATTCCTGAAAGAATGAGTTTGGAGCCTGTATGTATGAATGTGCAGTTTTATTTAGAATACTCTGTCCCCCAACCGAAATCAGTTTTTAAGCATATCTCTCTAAGTTTTATCCTTTATATATAAATCATCTCTTCTGTTTACTTTTTCCCTATTCACTAATTAGTGTTCTATAGTCAGAAGTTATTAACATAAATGCAAATCTTAGTAGTGGACCAAAGGGGCAAAGACATGGTAAATTATTTTTAAAAGGATGGAAGAGATATAGTGTAATATAGAATTAAGTACGTTGCACTGAGAGACAGGATACCTCCACTCTTCTTCTCAGTTGGCAATTAAATTATTGGGTAACTCTGGGAAAATTATGAGCACTCCTGGACCTAAAGTTTCTCATATATGAAGTGAGGAGATTTGATGAGATCTTATCAAAGCCCCTTCTAGTGTAACTTTATATTCCAATAATTAATTTCACTATGAATTATTTTCACGATGCTGAGAGAGTAAGAACATGCCATTGAAGCACTCTGCAAGTGGCTAGAATGGCATTCTGCTTTCTGACAACTGCACTCTACTCCTCACCAGGAATGAAATGCTACCAATGGGCAAAGTTAATTTTTTTTCAACAGATCTGTCCCTCGAGGATCCTGCATCTTGAGTGCCTGAGATATGGACAAACCACATCAATATATTGAGGAGTTTGGGGACAGCTGATCACTCCCTGAGCTCCCAGATCTCCTCTTTGTTGCTGCCCTAGATATCCTGTTTCTACTGCTGGAGGATCCATCCAGCAACTAAAGGAGTAAAGCCTGGAACAGGCTTACAGGACCCCCTCCAGCATTATGGCACGTCTCTGTTCTGCCTGGACATTGTAATATGGTTGTGAAGTCCTTTAAATATTACCCCTGAGATTATTCTTATGGCCACCCTCCTTTCCTTTTACTTGAAGGCCCAAGACAGAAGGAGTTGACTTCTGCCCCAAGGTGTTTTCAAAGCTTCAACTTGAGGATGAAGGCTGATTTATAATAGAGGTTAATTTAGCTGAGATTGTTAACTCTCTTGTTTGTGGTCTGTCCCCTCTATTTGAGGATCTGTTTCTGGATTGCTTCCACCGCTCCCTGAGTTCCTCATAGGTGAATGTCTTCAGCTTTGCCTGGTCTGGCCTATCTTTACTACATGCTTGATATTTCTTTCGCTTTTGATTACCAGGATTCTAAATCTATCTCTTGGTTTTATTTGCTTTATACTCTGCCTTTAGCTTGGAGAGACTCAATACCTCCCTTGATCTTCAGAAGAATTCACTAACTGTCTGGTATGTTCAACTGGTTTGAAGCCCTCAACTGCTATTCTACCAGAGGCTATTGGCCAATGAGAATTTGTCACCTACAGATGGTTTGTCCAGGTGAGAGATTTTCTTAGTTTTCCAGAGGGAAATGAGGTAATAGAAATGAGACACCCATGGTATATTTTTCAGCTTAACTAATATTGTATCTTATTTTACCTTAAAAATTGCAAAATTATTTCCTTCTTCACTGCTCAATTTTTTAAATATTACTCTCTAATATACCATATATGTTACTTACTTATGTTGCTTATTTTATATCTACTTAGAAGGTAAATTCTATTAGTGTAAAGATTCTTTTTCCTGTTTTGTTCACTGGTGAATCACATGTGCTTAAAACAGGGCATAAAGTAAGTAGATCCTTAGAAAATATTTGTTGAATGAATGAGTGAATGGATGAATGGACCCATCTCTATTGTCTTACTCTCTTCAATGGTTGAGTTACAAACATCATCTAATAATTTTTAAATGGCACAAACTAAACCTAATTTGAATAAGAAGAAAGTTATCATTGGGCCAAAGTAGGAAATAAATTGTCAACAAAATTACCCCCTAGACTAGATAGAGTTGTACTTGGTCAGAAGAGTGTGGAGAACTGGACACTTGTACTGAGTGGATAAATTGTGTGATCAGAGTCAGAGGGAAGCAAGAGGCCAGAAAAGCTATTGTACTAGTTACTCAGGCAGCAAACCTCACTGAGTTGACCTGTGGATGATCATGCTCAACAGCTTTAGAGACTTCTTGGCACAGACAGTTTAATTTGAATTTGAACCTGAGCACCCATTTCGAGGATGTTTATGTGAATGCCTTTTGGAGGGCTGTCTTCAGTGTTAAGCTCATTTACCCTCAGAAAGATGTCCTCCATATAGGCGATGGCAGGTGGGGTTACTCCAGCAACTTCCATGTAAGAAGCTAGGCAGTTTCATGGAAGCAATTTTATTTTGTATTTCTAGAGCTGCCTTGGAACTATTATCACTGTATTGATGTTCTTAATCAAACTACTAGAAAAATTCTAAAAAAAAAAAAAAAAACACTTAAGTGAAACACAGATGTACACTGCCAGCCAAACTCACAAAAACCAGTAACAAGCATTTACTATGGTTATTTTGGATATAAAAGAACATTTGGTTCTCTATTTTCAAAACCCCTAATTTGTAGATATTTCTCTCCTTGGGTAGTGACCCATATCCACCAGCTACACCTCTCCTTCAGGAAAATGCTTCTTTCACTGCCTCTCCTTGCTGCAATATGCAGATTTCAAAACCTAAACCCATGTGTAGGCCATGGCAAAGTGGTCAGGAGAGGGTCTTTGACTGAAGGAAAATTTGTTAATCTACAGGAAGTAGTGACTGTGTGGTCTGATAGGAGAGCTATACCAACTTAATTTTCTTTCTCAAGAATTTTAACACAGAGTATTGACCAATAAGAACTGGAGCCAGAAGCTGAAGGGCTGTGGAGAGACTGTCTACCATATGCCTGACATGATCTAGCATCTCACATGGACTCTTTTTAAATTTCTGTAACAGCTCCTTAATTTGCAGGCTCACAGATGGTAAGTAACTTGATCATGTAATAAATGGTGCAGTGAGGATTCAAGTCCAGATCTACATGATGACAGAGCTTCTGTTCTTAATCACTGCATGATGCTATAGAGGACAGTGGATTTGGTAAAGGTCATGTTAAAGTTGATGAAGGAACGCAAACCATGAGCAAATAGAGAATATTATTTGGTTGAAAAGAGAATATGGAATGGATGACCAAAGAGAAGCAAGGTTAGCTTGTGAAAAGAACACATTTCTCAGGAGAAAGAAGAAAAAGACTTGTCCTAAGATCTGCCTTGCTTTAATATAGAGATCTGCTGTCAGATCCAATTTCAAGCCTCTGGTACCTCTGGTAGACATTGAGTCATTCTATGTCTTTTTCCAATAAACATATCTTTTAAAAATTTATACATACTGATGGAGGAATAGGCAGATAAGTGACACAGACCCTCTTCAACAAAGAAAAGAAAAACCAATTGTCAGAGATACAGAAGATAATCCTGGAGCCCTGAACTTTGAAAGGAACTATACAGAAGTGAATTAAGCACCAACTAGTGGAAAAATCTGAACGAAAACAGTGAGTTCAGAGACAGTTGGAGCTGCAGACTGTCAGCTACTCCGACAAGACCAACAGCCTGAATATTTCCAATTGGTGTTGGGAACTGAGAATTAACCTAAAGATCAGTCCTGGTCACCAAGGGCTGCAAGGACAACTGCTCTGGTGGCCTATATCTAGGAAGGCAAACAGCAAGGAGGGAGGCAACCTGAGCCTGCTGACCAGAGGGTGCAGCCATTTTGATTGTTTACATGTGGCAGCCATTTTGAATATTTAAAGTGACTGAGAGTGCAGCCATTTTGAATGTTTACAAGTGGCAACCATTTTGGATTTTAAAGTGAGAGCATTCGCATTCCAGGGATCCAAGAACAGGCTCTGTTTGCAAGGGTCAGCAAGGACATACGAGAGGCTGACAAAGGAAAGGAGACAAGTGTTGAGTGTATAAGTGCTGTCAACTAGTGAATAGAGGAGCACAGCACAGTACCCTGCCTGTATAGATAACATAAAAACAAAACAAAGAAAAAGAAAATTGTGGGCAAGTCACTCCAACATATGATCACCAATTTAATATATAAACACAAAAACATCACAATGCCTCAGAGACAACAGAGCATCACAGTCCACACAAAGAAGCAAGGTAAAGCAGGAGAAACAAGGGACCACGATACAGACCCAAAATACATCCCTGAGGAAGAAGCAGCATTGGAACTCCCTGATAAGGAATTCAAAAGAATTATATTTAGGTATCTTCAAAGGATTGAGAGACAGA
>NW_006922334.1:297380-308275 GCF_000298275.1 Orycteropus afer afer
CTGCTTCTCTTTCCTCTTATGCTACAGGACTTCCTGTGGAGCTTCATTCTGATGACTCAGTCACCTCTCAGTTCATCCAGTCCTCAAGGTGATTCAGTCCTAAATTGTGTATGCGTGTGTTCCATGAGCTTATCTTGGGAAGACTAGGTCATAGGAATGGTGTGAGTGAAGGTGTCAGTTTCCTCACAGGTAGGTTTCCCAGGCAGCTAGCCTTTCTAACGACTGCTGTTGAGCCTCAGGGTGCAAGGCATTCAGGAAGGTTTTGGCTGAACTCCAAGTACTCATGAATGTAAGAGCCTGAACTATTTGTAGAATAAGCTTCTCACCATCTCTAGAAATTCCTCTTCTGCATCTTTGGACCCATAGCTTTCTTTCATTCTGTTCTTTGGACAAGTGTGGGTAAAGTTTAATGTTCATCATCTGGAGCACTTTAGAATCCTGGCCCTTTGTGAAAGTTGTAAATGAATATATGTTCTAAAAATGAAGACTGGAATGAGCTGAGCTAATGGTTGAAATGTTTCTTTCCATTTTACAAGGTCCCAGTAAACTCGCATTGGTTAAATGGTAATGCACTTGCCTTTCAGCATGTGATGTGATAAATTAGGTACCGAAATGTCAGGTGAAGTCAGAGATTTCCTGAGATTCTCCCTGGGCTCTGGGCTGTGTGTGTGTGTATCTGGGTAGTGTATGCAGGCTGGCATTTGGTAAACAAGGACAAGTGTGTAATGTTTTCCTCTGCTACATAGATTATAAGTGGAATGATCAATAGAACGTCATTGTTTAATCCATCAAAAGGCAGTATTTCAAGTTAATCAATGAATAGTTAGGAGAAATCAGATAGAGTTAAATTTTTAATATTTATTATAAGTAAAACATGATTCTGTAAGTGTAAAGAGCGGGATATGTCTGTGGTGAGTATATATTAATTTGATTTGTTAAAGTCAGGTTTATTGAGATATAATTTAGATACAGTAGAATTCAACCTTTTCAAGTACACAGTTTGCTGAGCTTTCACAAGTGTATATAGGCAAGTAACCCCCATATAATCATAATATAGACAATTTCCAAAAAGTTCTCCATGCCACTTTGTATTTAATCTCCTTCCCACATCCCAATCCCCTGGCAACCAATGATCTGATTTCTGTTTCTATGATTTTCCCCTTTTCTGGGATCATGTCATAATGAAATCATACAGTATGTTTTGTATCTAGCTTCCCTCACTTAACATAAGGCAGTTGAGACTTTCATACTGTTTCTTGTACCATTAGCATTCTCATTTTAAAGAACTAAAGAAAAAATTCAAGCTTCCAGTCGCAATATTGAAGGGTTCTACGAGCAAGATATTGAATAATGCAGGAAGCATCAAGGAAGATGGAAGGAATAGAGTCACTGTACTCAAAAGAATTGATAGATGTTCAACCATTTCAGGAAGTGGCATATGACCAACAACCAATACTATTGAAGACAGAAGTCCAAGTGGCACTGAAGGCATTAGTGAAAAAGAAAGCTCCAGGAATTGAGGGAATACCAGTTGATATGTTTCCACAAACAGATGCAACTTTGGAAGCACTCACTTGCCTATGCCAAGAAATTTGGACGATAGCTACCTGACCAACTCACTGGAAGAGACCCATGTTTGTGCCCATTCCAAAGAAAGGTGATCAAACAGAATGCAGAAACTATTGAACATTATAATTAATATCACACACAAGTAAAATTTTGCAGAAGAAAATTCAAAAATAGTTGCAGCAGTACATCAAGAGTGAACTGCCAGAGATTAAAGCCAATTCAGAATAGGACTTGGAATGAGGGATATCATAGTTGATGTCAGATGAAACCTGGCTGAAAGCAAATACCAGAAAGATGTTTACCTGTGTTTTATTGACTGTGCAAAGGCATTTGACACTATGGATCATAAGAAATTACAGATAACGTTGTGAAGAATCAGATTTCCAGAACACTTAATTATGCTCTTGAACCCGTACATAGACCAAGAGGAAGCTGTTCAAACAGAACAAAATAATACTCCCTGGTTTTAAAATTAGGTACAGTGTGCATCAGGCTTGTGTCTTTTCACCATATTCATTCTGTCTGTATTCTGAGCAAGTAATGCGAGAAGCTGAACTATATGAAGAAGAACGTGGCATCAGGATTGGAGGAAGACTCATCAACATCTTGTGATATGCAGATGACACAACCTTATTTGCTGAAAGCGAAGAGGACTTGAAGGACATAATGGTGAAAATAAAAGGCTATAGTTTTCGGTATGGATAACACTTTAACATAAAGAAAACAAAATTCTTGACAACTGGATCAATAAGCAGCATCGTGATAAAGAGAAAAAGATGGAAGTTGTCAAGTATTTCATTTTACTTGGATCCACAATCAACACCCATGGGAGCAGCAGTCAAGAAACCAAACAACATATTGCATTAGGAAAATCTGCTGCAAAAGACCTCTTTAAAGTATTGAAAAGCAAAGATATCATTTTAAAGACTAAGATGTGTCTGACCTAAACCACAGCATTTTCAGTTGCCTGAAATGTATGGGAAAGATGGACAATGAATAAGGAAGACCAAAGAAGAACTGAAGCATTTGAATTGTGGTGTTGACTAGAATATTGAATATACCAAGCATCTTAAGCTGGATTCTATAGAGAACCAAACCTCATATGATTTGATTCCACAATCACCCCCAATGGAAGCAGCAGTTAAGAAATCAGATGTCATATTGCACTGGGCAAATCTGCAAAAGATCTCTTTAAAGTGCTGAAGAGCAAAGATGTCTCTTTGAAGACTAAGGTGCACCTAACCTAAGCCATGTTATTTTCAGTCACCTCATATGCATGTAAGAGCTGAACAATGAATAAGGAATGCCAAAGAAAAGTTGATGCTTTTGAGTTGTAGTGTTGGTGAAAAAAACTGAAAGTACCATGGACTGCCAGAAGAACTAACAAATCTGTCCTGGAAAAAGTGCAGCTGAAATGCTTGTTGGAAGTGAAAATGGCCAAACTTCATCTCAATTACTTTGGTCATGTTGTTAGAAGGGACCATTCCGTGGAGAAAGATATCATGCTTGGTAAAGTGGAGGGTCAGCGAAAAAGGGGAAGGCCCTCACAGAGATGGATTGACACAATGGCTGCAATGATTTGCTCAGGCATAGCAGGGATTGTGAGGCTGGCACAAAACTGGGCAGTGTTTCATTCTGTTGTACATAGGGTTGCTATGAGTCAGAGCTGACTTGATGGCACCTAACAAATACACACACACACACACACACACATATACCCAGGGTGTGTGGGGGGAGAGACTTCTCTTTACTCACATAGCTGCCAGGGGCTGATGAACTCAAGATCAGCAGTTCAGACAACAGGCTTCTGGCTCATGGGCTGTGGAGGTTGAGGAATCCCAAAATCAGCAGGCAATACAGTATGCCACTGGCTCAAATCCCAAGAATCTGAGGTCAGATGAAGGGGAGCAAGGTGTTGGATCCAGAGTGAGCAAAAAACCAGTGAGCTTTGTCAGAACATCCACCTACATTGGGTGCAAGCCACATCCATGAGGAAACTCCTTTTCACCTGATTGGCTGCTCATAGCAGAGCTCATCATAGAAGTGATTATATTATACCATAGCAAAATGGGGAGTGATTACATCATTACATAACTGCAAAACTACATCATAACTGCCAAACCACTGAGAATCATGGCACAGCCAAGCTGATACACAACCTTACCTATCACACCATGGACTGTCAGAAAAATAAACAAAATTTTCTTGGAAGAATACAGCTGGAATGCTCCTTAGAAGAGAGGTTGGCAAGACGTCATCTCATGTACTTTGGACATGTTATCAGGAGGGACCAGTCCTTGAAGAAGGACTTCATGCTTGGTAAATTAGAGGGTCAGTAAAAAAGAAGACTCTCAACAATGTGGATTGACACAGAGAATACAACAGTGGGCTCAAATGTAGAAATGATAGTGAGGATGGTGCAGGACAGGGCAGGACTTCATTCTGTTATACAAAGAGTTTCTATGAGTCCAAACTGACTCGATGGCACCTAACCACAACAGTATTCCATTATCTAGAAATATTATAATTAGTTTCTTCCTTCACTGGTGAAAGACATATTGGTTATTTCCAGTTTTTGACTGAATATTCATGTCTAAGTCTTTGAACATATGTTTTCAGTTTTCTTGGGCAAATACTTCTTGTTGTTGTTATGTGCTGTCGAGTCAGACCCGACTCATAGTGACCCCTCCTTGGGTTTCCCAGGCAGTATCACTATGGAAGTAGATTGCCCCATCTTCCTTCCGAGGAGTGGTTGGTGGGTTTGAACTGCCAGCCTTCTGGTTAACAGTCAAGTGCCTTAGCCACTATGCTACCAGAGCAAATACTTAGCAGTGTGTATTCCTTTTCTTTTCAAACGAATATACAAACATAAAATATGAAAACTGTAATTTTATGTATGAAAGGACCCTGTGTATTCAGTATGTAAATTTAATTCTTTCGGATGAGAATAATTTATTCACTAGCTGGAAGAGCCAGAACTCAACATGGACTCATTTGGGCAAGACTAGAATGTGTTTAAGATTTTTTTTTCCCTTTTTTTTTTTATCATTCAGAAATATTTATTATGCATCTCTTATTTGCCAGAAACTATAGGATACATGTTATTTTGATGCCTGCGTCATTGTGAAGCAACTTAAAATAATTATATAAATATCACATTTTTAAATTTAACAAGTGATCTGTAAAATAGATATCCTCCTTATTGTATATTGCTTTCCCCTTCACCCAAGTTAATAGGTGTCTGCCCTCTAATTATGGATTTACCGGCCTTTCGCCTCCCATTCCTGGAAACCATCAAAGAATATTTCTTTTTGTGTGTAAACATTTTCTTGACATTCTACAATAATGGTCTCATACAATATTTGTCCTTTTGTGATTGACTAATTTCTTTCAGCATAATGTACTCTATGTGCCGTTGAGTGGGACCTGACTCATAGCGACCCCTCCTTGGGTTTCCAAGGCAGTATCTCTATGGAAGTAGATTGCCCAACCTTCCTTCTGAGGAGTAGCTGGTGGATTTGAACCACCAACCTTCTTGTTAGCAGTCAAGTGCCTTAGGCACCACACCACCAGACCTCCCAAACAGACAATAACTAAAAGAAAAGAAAAGAGGAAAAAACAACAACAACCAAAAAAGGAGAAAAACAGCCTTATTTCCAGCTGGGCATCTGCTTTCAAAAATCAGCCAATGAAAACTCTATGGATCGAAAAGGATGCAACCAATCATGGGGATGGCACAGTGATTTGTTCTGTTTTGCATGGAGACGTTATGAGTCGAGTGACTCAAAGGCAGCTAACAAAAACAATTCCCACCTCTATTTGCAAATGTCCTCAAGCAATCTGTTGATGGAATAGCTCAAATTCTTTATACAACTTGAATGAAAGCATTGCTTTTCATTTAGTGACTAGTTGAACTTTGTAATCTCTGATTCAGAAACCAAGGCCATATTTTCTCAGAGAGAATAAAATTATATCAGTAACATAGCTTTGGCAGTCCTCTAAAAATGGGCAACATTAAAGAAATTATAACTTAGGTAACACGTGTTTAGTGTTGATGAACCTACTAAACATTTAAGTGACTGGAACTTTACAACTGGCATTATTCTGTTTAACATTGTAAATGAAACCATGAGGAGTAGAGAACTTTGTTTTTAGTCTTTAAAAAGATCAATATATTTTTATCTACTAAGAAGTGTATGTGCATCTACTGACAATGCACTAATGGCTCCTTTTTTTCTTCCAAAGAATAGATAAAACGTAATGAAATGCTTATGCACATTATATGTTCTCACAGGTTTTGTTTGACTGTGCTAGGACATAATGGAGCTGCTTTAGCAGTGTGATGGAGGGCTTTCTGCACCTAACTTGTGAGACCAATAGCTCTGATTTTCTATTAAATCCGTTGACATGCCCAGCTCTTACTAAAGTTCTGAGTGGACTGCAGGAGGATGCAATGACCCTGCAGTGCCACATCAGATCTAGCTTTAGGTCTGATGTTAAATAAACTGAAAGTAAATATTGAGAAGAGTAAAAACCCTACCTACAAATTGCAGGTTTTAGGATCTGTGCTCTTTTATTTTATTAAATTAATTTCTAAAATATGAATTTGCTTTATAAAGTCATATCAGGATGCATTTTCATCAAATATTGGAAAGTGTTGTGTCTATAAGGTAAACAAACTCACTGTCATCAAGTCGGATCTGACTCATAGCGACCTCTCCTTGGGTTTCCAAGGTTGTATCTCTATGGAAGTAGATTGCTCAGTCTTCTTTCTGAGGAGTGGCTGGTGGATTTGAACTGGTAGCCTTCTGGTTAGCAGTCAAATGCCTTAGGCACTAAGCCACCAATATGTTTTAAAATTTAACACATCATAGCAAGTAGCTCCTATGTGCAAGCTCTCCCAAGGGGTCTGCTGGTATAATGGGACAAATAGTTTTATCTGTAGTGGGAAGTGAGGACACAATTGACATTTAGATTTTCTCAAGATTTCCCCAAACTATGTCATGCTTCAAAGAGTGACACAGCTGTCAAGCTGAAGGGCAGAGAATCAATACAAAGTGGGGTGTCCATGGTTGTGTATTTGGGGGAACGGTGCCGCACAGGCTGTGTGAAATGTATGGAAATAAAGGATCTGTCATGCAAGTCACTGTGGATAACAGGGTTGGCAGAAGTCTTTGGGTATCTTATGTCTGTTCCTTATTCTTCACTGGAGATTGGATCTACCTTGAGATGCTTTCAGACTCCGTGCAAGAAATGTGTGGAGAGTCCAGGGTGTCCATTTCCAGGACTAACTGGCCAATGAAAACCAAGGAAAAGAAAAAGAGGATATTTGCAGCTCAGCCACCCCACTCAGTGACCACCCCTCACAACCACCCTATTCAGTGACTGCGAATATCTTATTTAAGCATACTGTAGTCAGAGTTTTGAGTAGTAAGACCCAGAGATATTATTAGAGTGATTCCAGGGCAGATGGCCCTGTTCCCAAAGGCCTTCTTCACAAAGTCCCCTCAATCTACTCTCAATCTACAAACCAACCCCAACAAGATAAAGAAAAAGTACATGTAGAGATGTTAGTGTTCATGGGGTTTCAGTTAGCATTTGTTTACAGTGGGAGTACAAGTGGTTTAATTGATTGTTGTTATTGTTATGTGCCATCGAGTCACAGTGAGATACTAATATGTACAGAGAGAAGAGGATACAGACAGAAATTTTCTCCTTGGAATGGGGCAGGCAGGATAGTTTATTTCAACCTCAGAGTAGCCTCGCTAGGGTTGGGTGGGATGTAGAGATAAGGGAAGGGAGGCGATTTGAGAGGACCAGTCTCTCATAAACTTCATTTGGTCTCGGATGGATTTATGGACCCTGACACTTCATTAACTTCTTGATTTATAAACAATGGAGCAAAAGTTCCAGTTAATAGGCACAAAGTCTCCTGCTGGATTTATGCACCTTCACCCTCACCTTGCTGTAAATCACTGTCACATTTACAAATGTCCCCATTAGTTAGTGCTTTGGATGGCAGATTTTTACTATTGAATTCTGATTTATCTTTTTAATATACGGCTCTTTCTGATAATTCGTAACTACCAAGTGGTGATTTACTAGGACACTGTAATAAATTTTATAATATACATTTTAAAGGTTTTGCATTAGGTATGCCAGATTTTTGAAAACTTTATGGCTGAAAAACAATTCTCAGGTGCAAGAAGTAAATTTCACATCCAATATCCTACAAAACAAAACATGGAGTGCTGGCCATGAGAATCTCTGTCTTCTCGTTCTTGACAGCCTTCCCACCCCCTGCATTAAGGCTGCCCATTTTAACTTCCAAGGGCAGAAAGGCATTGGTGTTGACCTGTATAAATTGATAGGCTCACTGTGCTCTAAGCCCCTTGTTGAATTTTGGAGGACCCACATGGTTTTCTTGGTTCTCTTTTCCATCTGTGCTTTTCATTGGCTGGGGACACACTGGTGTATATAAGGATTTAAATCCCTACTTGGGGAGCTCAGGGCACTTGTTTGACAGCCTGTTAGTTATATATCTGCTGAAGTTTTTTACTGTTTCACTAGGTGAAGGCTGAGGGGTTTATGTTTATCAGTTTTATGCTGCTTCCTACCAATGACTGAACAATTGCCTGCTGTCAGAGAATTGCTCCTCTAGGGGATTAAGGAAAGGCCCAAGGGCACTGAGTAAGTATTAGCATTTTAAAATAATAATATTCTTGGTGATGTTGGGCACAATAAAGGAAAATGGAGTTTTTCCTCCTTATGATGTTGAATTTAGCATATCTGTGTGGTTCACTTTGTTCCTTGGGTTCACGTTGTCGACATTTATACATTTCTCACTCAGGGTGTTGTGTCATAGGGACATTCACTGCAAAAGTTTTATCTTACTGAATTTCCAGGACCTGAAAGTTATCTAAAAGTAGGAATTAAACCCATAGATATTCTTATGAGTGAACTAGCAAAACAGTAAACTGAAACTGTTACCATGAGATCCCTACATAGCTTTGAGATTTACAGGAAGCTGGGAGATTTTAGGCAAGGAAAAATGGTGACTGGCCAATTTTCCATATACTAGTTGGGATTGATGGCAAAGTCATTTTTAATAAAGCATTTAACAACAATGCAATTTCTAGAATAAAGTGACTTGTGTTTTATTTAGTGACCTCCTTTAGGGTTATTGCTAAACCTAGAATTGTGATTGTAGTTGGGAACATGGAGGAGGTAACACCACATTCTAGAAGTTCAGCTCATGGTCTGTTTTCTTAAGGGCAAGTCAAGATAGCAAGGTAAGATTCAAATCCAACATAGCAAATAAACAACACAAGATTTTTAATGGGAGCTCTAAACGTTCAGCTAGGTTTCCTGGTTGAGTAGCTGTGTCAGTCACATCTACCATTCAGGGCCTTAGTTCCTCCTCCTTACACAGAGAAGACTTGATCTAGAAATATTATTGAGCACCTATTATCTGACAGATATTGTGGAAACTATTGGGGAATGAGTGACCAGTTAAGCCACAGTCCACCATCACCAAATTAAATCCAGAAGAGAATACAGGCATTTCTATAACTACCAAGTTCACATATATGTTAGAAAAATTTATGCAAATATGATAGAAAAATTCCTAAGGAAGGTCTCTTTTAGTACAAGTGATACTGTTATAGATTTTTATAAATCCCTAAGTAATGAACAGATGCAAGGTAGTGTTACTCATTCTATGCCCTCCTCTCACAAAAAAAGTGGTCACATAGTTGTTGTTGTTGTCATGTGCTGTTGAGTTGGACCCAACTCATAGCGACCCCTCCTTGGGTTTCTGAGGCAGTATCACTATGCAAGTAGATTGTCCCATCTTCCTTCCTAGGAGTGGCTGGTAAGTTTGAACTGCCAGCCTTCTGGTTAGCAGTCAAGTGCCTTAGGCAATATAAATGTCAATATTGCTACAAAGTTATGCTATTAAAGTAAGTGAGCAATGCGTGTAATTACTAGCTTCAAACAGGAAAGAAAGGGGAAATAAAATAATGAGTCAAAGAAGAAAGTGAAGTAAGAAGAAAAAAGTACCTAGGAGGGATTATATTTGTTATTTATTATTTTTCACACAAAAGGATGGCAGTGTGTGCCCCATTGCTATTTCAATACTAATCTTGATCATGGTGGACAAGAAGACTGGTCACATTGATATTACATTTTGAATATGAATAAATTTGGCAAAAAGGCTGGGTTTTGTATTTGAACAGGATAGCAGGAGCTCAATAAGACAGTGAATTGAGGTCTCTAAAGAGACCTCTACTAAGAACTGTTGCTCCCTTGACAGGGTCATGACATTGAGAATTAGGCATATAAGTGACATCCATAGGCTTTGCAGACATTCTTGAAGTTGTAATCTTTCATCCCTTGTTAAGAAGTTTGAGGTTGCCTTATCTTTCTGATATTACCAGGCACAAGATTCTCTGTGCCTTGAAGTTGCAGCTGCAATAGATTTATCGCCTTAAGCTTGGGTGTGTCCCATCATGCTCATTACTTTGCCATGAACACCAGGGACTTAACATACTATATTATTTAAGGACATACTTTGGGTCCTCTCTATTACAAGAGCAAATTTAAGAACAAAAAGTTTTCCCAATGACAGCTTATCTGAAGAAAAAAAAAAAATATTTTCTTGACCTTGAAAATAAGAAAACTCTAAGCAAAAGTGAAAGAAAAATAGATAAGTTGGACTTCATCAAAATTAAAAACTTTTGTGTCCCAAAGGACATCATTGAGAAAATGAAAAGACAACCAAGAGAATGGGAGAAAGTTTTGTAAATCATATATCTCATAAGGTCCTTTTATCTTGAATATATAATAACACAATTCAATACTTAAAAGAAAAATAATCCAATTAAAAATGGGCAAAGATTCAGAAACATTCCTCCAAGGAAGATATACTAATAGTCAATAAGCACAAGAAAAGATGCTCAATGCCATTAGTCACTAGGGAAATGGAAACAATAAGATACAACTTCTGTTATGTATGCTTATTGTGATGCTCTCAAACAACCTATGTATTAGTCACTTATAACATAAATTAGAAATTAAACATTTCTAAACTTAAATAAACAGGTATACTTCTATGACAATCTCTAATCATTAACTTTTAAGTCATTAGAAACTACAAGTCATTAGGGGCTTCTACGTTTTCACGGACCTTCAACTTCACCAAGCACAGTGCCCTTCTCTAGGGACTGGTGGGGAGGGAGCTCTGGTAGCCTAGTGCCTAAGGCACTTGACTGCTAACCAGAAGGCTGGCAGTTCAATCCCACCAGCTACTCCTCGGAAGGAAGGTT